>NC_086320.1:64006552-64306552 GCF_036172605.1 Pelobates fuscus | reverse complement strand
CCGCTTTAATGGGCAATGTTTTTTTCAGTTAAGTTTAAATTATTTTTCTGTTATATGAGTGTTCATGCAATAGTAACTGTTGACACCCTTGCACCGCGTGAAAAATATGTACTGTTAATTACTAATGTTTGATCTGCTTGCGCGAGGTGGAGCCTCCTGGTGGACATGACTGGTGGAAGCACTTCGCACACCCCCATGAGCGCTGGGTAGATTCACTCAGCACGACTGAATCCCAAGCAAGATCGCCGGAGGGCAATCAACACTGGTCCTACGAGGACTAGTCTTTTATGTACATATATTGTGTTTTTTCTCCTTTTCTTGTTCTTACTTTTCTACTTCTTTCTCAGGCAGAGGGGTGGGATGGAGTATCCTTAAGATAGGCGAATACTTGGGGTGGCCTTCTTGTGGACGGTACACCATACCTAAAGAACTGCATGTAGATAGTATCCCATAATGTCAAGGGGCTGAATGCCCCATTTAAATGCCACACGCTCTATAGGGAACTCAAGATGCTCCAGGACACCCACTTTAGACCTGTGTAGGTTCCACGTCAAAAATGTCCTTATCAATATCACGCCACTTCAGAATCTAAAGTGAAGGGAGTGTCTATCATGATTGGTAACCAATTAGCATTTTCACTTATAAAGAATGTGGCGGACCCCAAGGGCAGTTACATAATCATAGTAGCTTACATTAATGATTCTATACACTCTTGCGAACATATACACGCCAAATGATCACCAAAAGGGATTTCTAAAGACAGTACTTACTAAAATCGATTAGATCCACCAGGGATTCTTGATTTTGTGTGGGGACTTTAATAGCACTCTAGAGCCACACCTATACACGTCTCTACATCCCGATGGCAGAGAATATACATTTTTCTCTCATGTCCATAACTGCTACACGAGTATCGACAGGTGTTATGTCCAAGGTCCACAATTACCCCAAATTGAGGACTGCATCATAGGGACTATAGACTGGTCAGACCAAGCGCCAGTGGTAGTGACAATCTCTGACCACTTTTCCTTTAAAGGCAAACCACCATGGCGCCTCAATGAATCGCTACTTCAAAACCCGACTATGTAAATACCATGAAAGAGCACCTGATGCTATATTTCTCTACCAATGAAGCACCTGGAGTTTCCAGGGAGTCGATATGGTAGGCACATAAGGCGGTGGCAAGGGGATTATTATTAATTAAACAAGCCTCCTACCTTACAAAACTAGCCCAGAGCCAAATGGCGGACTGGATCGCACAGCTGAGGCATAATGACAATCAGCTGAACCCAACTATCCAGCATAGAGCAGACATCCAAAAATTACAAGGGAAAATATCGAATGCCAATCTAAAATGCAAAACCTTTTACCTGAAAAAATTTAAAATGTCCCATTACTCTTAGACTTTCAGACCAACAAGCGCACACCAAAATAAAATACATAATTTCGAGCGGGAAAAAGAGATTGATCACCCCATCAGCAGTTCGCAATGAGTTTGCAGCATTTTATGGCAACCTCTATAACTTAACCAAGCATAGCACCTTATATCATGCCACCATGGCAGAATCAGCAGAATACCTAGCCTCAATTGAGACCCCCATTTTATCACAGAACCAAAGAGAGGATATGGAGGCCCCTATTTCACTTGAAGAAGTAAAACTGGCCATTGACAGCCTTCCCCTAAACAAAGCACCAGGTCCCGATGGCCTGTCAAACATATACAAACTATAACAAATGTAAGGAGGAGCTGGCCCCACAGTTGCTCCAGTTGTTTACTGAGGCAATTCCGAACTCCAAGCTACCTCAGGAAATGTTAATGGCCACAGTGGTGACCCTCCCAAAACCGGGAAAATCCCCTACATGCTGTAAGAACTTTAGGCCTATATCTTTACTCAACTCAGATGCAAAATTGCTTGCGGAAAATTTTAGCCAATCGAATGAAATTAGTGCTCCCTACGCTCATCCATTCCTACCAAATAGGCTTTGTAAACGGGACGGACAAAACCGGAAGAGTTCTGGACATTGTGGAATCGATGACCAGAGAGGGGACTGGCGGTCTGATGCTTTCTCTGGACGCAGAGAAAGCATTTGACAGTCTAAGCTGGAACTCCTTGGAGGCGACTCTCAGGAGGTCTAACTTCCTGGATGCTTTCCTGGATTTGATTAGAGCACTGTACAATACGCCCACACGGAAGTGACATATGGGGGCTTCCAGTCGGAACCTTTTGGGGGATTGGTGGTCTTCCTGGTCTGTGTGGCACATAGCATTGATCCCCTAATATCTGTTTAGTGACTACCATTACTGTTTTACAATTTGGGAATATACATAGTCCTCTTAACAGGTGTTTAACAGTATTTCAAGCCAACAACGGAGGACAAAGTCAGATGCTCTCCAGATCTTGAACAGATCTTGTACAGGAAAGTAGGAAGTACATATTCCTCTTTTGACATAAGTAAGCCAGGACCTGTCTTTTGTAAATTACAGCAATTATAAGCTACCCTCAACAAGAAGAAAGTGAGTTGGTTTATCTCTCCACCATAACCTTTGTAATAATGCAACGTTCTTATGGAGTTTAGAATGCCCTTTTTACAAAGTAAAAACACAAACTGAGCGGTACATTATTTAGTATGCATGCTATATTGAATCATTATGAAAAATCTGGATCTATTACGTTAATGAAAAATTATTATAGATTATTGTAGAAATCAAGGACAGTATGCAGAACTTCATTCTAAATAAAAGATCTTATTTTGATGCTTTGCCTAAATATTTATTCCAGCTGCTGCCTGTTTAGAAGGAATTTAATACTTGTTATACTTACAATAAATCACGTTTTGTACTTCATCTGATCTTTTCGGCTTGCAATAAAACAGATTGTTTTTAATGGCTGTTCTAGCAATGAAAAATATCTGCGTTAGGTGAAAACAGCAAATTGATGCTTTTTCAATTCCATTTAATAGCATGAGAATCTTCACAACATGCTGTGAAAATATTCTCTTAATGATAAGCCTATGGCACAACTTAAGGAGTCATCAAGAAATAAATGCTCTGCTGTCTGTCTGGCAGATTGGTGTCCCTTAATTGAAGTATTATAAGATTCTGTTCCATGGAAACCCTCCAGGGTTTTGTAACTAAATGGCACGGACACCTCTGCTGAAGCATGCAGATGAAGGCATGTCAATACAATCTCTAGTTCTGTGTAATAGTGAGAACTGATTAATTCTATAACTACGGTTGCCTCTACTAGATCATAACATTTTCTAGATGATAATAATTTACCTTTTTTCATGCGTGGAGATAAAGCATATTCTTTATTTAGAACAATAAGTACCTAAATAAATATCAGTGGAAAAATCTAAGAAAACACCATGTTGCCAGGTTTATTTTTTTTCTCTTAAACATTTTTTGTCAATTTTTACAACACAGGGAGCTAAACCGTTGTATTCCAAATTATGGGTATCTCTAAATACTACCCTTTAATTCTTAAAATGATTGGAATTCTCACTCGGAGAAGAATATACCCACTGTGGTTTAATATCACCCTGCCAGGCAGCAGATATCTTGATAGATAGCTGTGACATCAAGTGAGGAGAACATGGCAGATTGTGATGCATTGATCGGCATCCATCTTTTATTTTTCTGCAGGTGGTGTCTCCACTTAACCAAAATGGAAGAAAAATACTATTGCACGTTCTATTTTTAAGACAGCAAGCTAAACACAGCGGGCGTAAAACAAAACAGATTTTCACTCACAGCAGTTGAAAAAACTAGCATTTAATAGTGAGATTTTCTGTCTTCTGAAAATATCTTTCTGTAAAAGACTGACATATCGATGCTAAAAAAAAATATGTAACATTGCTTCTTGAATTCTTGAAACGGTTGATATATTTCTAAAACATACAGATGTAATGGGGTTATTAAAATACGATATAACGGTCTTCACAATTAACTATACTTCATTGTATGTCAAGTTCTTCAAAGAGAACTCTGTTAAATATGACATATTTTTATACATTTTAATAGGTTGCTTGTCAATTGTTTAATTAACATTTATTCCTATAATTGTTTTTATTATTATCCAACCCTGTTTTTACCAGTATGATATAGTGTAAATATTGTAAATACAGAGCTTAACTCCAAGTCCCACAACGCTTATCATATACTCGCACACTAGAAATTGTTGAATGCTGCATCCATCATGATTTCCTCTGTGCGCATGTCTTAATTCATAGGTGTGTACAAATGGTGTGTCAGGTGTTCTGCAGGCCAAACTGCCCTTTCTGACCACCATTAAACCTTAATTTTGGTTAGTTTGTGTATGCTCCTTATTTGGGTAATGATAAAGTGGTGACTTTATCAGCCTTTGTCACTCCAGATGTTGTGGACTACATACCCCGTAATGCACTTACAGCCATAATCCTTGTAAAGCATCAGGGTAGATGTAGTCCACAACCTCTGGAGTGCAGAAGGTTGCCTATCACTGCCATAAGCTAGTCTGAAGACATGGTTCTTGAGTGCAGGGCCGTCAATAACGGGGGGGGGGAAGTGGGGCAGCTTCTGGAGGGCCCCAGAGCAGCTGCCCCGTGGGCCCCGCGATTTGCACTGCCCCCATGGACCATGTGGTGCAGCTGCACAGAGCCGCACTGGCCCGCACACTAAGGAGGCCTCGGTGGGTGGCCCATGCACTAAAGGCCACCCAGTGGGCACGCTTCAGCATGACCGGGCCCCTTCCTGTTCGGCAGCCGGCTGGGAGAAAGTGAGTGCCGCTTGCCACTTCCTCCCACCAGAGATCAGAGCTGTGTGGGAGGAGGAAGGCAGGGAGGAGGGGAGTTCCAGAAGATAACTCCCAACTGCCTCAGCCTGCCACTGGAACCCAAGGAAACCACCCTCCAGAAAAAGGTAAGAAGCTGGAGGGTGGCAAAATGTAGCATGTGTGTCAGTATGCCTGTGTATGTGTCAGTATGCCTGTGTATGTGTGTGTGTGTGTCTGTGTATGTCAGTATGCCTGTGTGTGTGTCTGTGTGTGTGTGTGTGTGTGTGTGTGTGTGTATGTGTGTGTCAATCTGTCTGTGTGTGTCAGTATGTCTGTGTCAGTGTGCCTGTGTGTGTGTGTGTGTGTGTGTCAGTGTGTCTGTCTGTGTGTCAGTATGTCTGTGTGTGTGTGTCAATACGTCTGTCGGTGTATGTTTCTGTGTGGATTTCAGTATTTCTGTTAGTATAAGTCTGTGTGTGTGTGTCAGTATATCTGTCAGTGTATGTGTCTGTGTGTGTCAGTATGTCTGTGTGTGTGTATGTATGTATATGTGTCAGTATGTCTGAATGAGTGTCAATATGTCTGCCAGTATATATTTGTGTGTTAGTGTATGTGTGTGTCAGTATGTATCTGCAAATGTGTCAATATGTCTGTCTGTGTGTGTATGTGTCAGTATGTCTGTAAGAGTATATGGCTGTGTAAGTATTTTTTTAATCTCTCTACTTTAGTTCCCCCACTGCATTGGGGTGAAAAGTGTGATTGGGGGTTGGATGTAATTGCGGGGGAGGGGGTTGGAGGGGCACGGCCCAGGGGGCCCAAGAAAATGCTTTGCCCAGGGTCCTATTCATATTATAGACGGCCCTGCTTGAGGGGCATCTTAAATTATTAAAGAGCCCATCTTTATAAAGTTCTCAGATGTGACGACCGTGCCACTGACCATTGTACCAAAAGGCAGCATGATATATTAGCTTTATTTGCAATAAAGTTCATTTTAAATGAAAATGATCTACATTGTTTGCAAAGATGAAAAAAGAGAAATGTGTGTGATACTGTATTGGTTTTTTACTAGATCCACGGGCCAGCATAGCCACACAAAAAAATATAATTTTATAATAGTTTTACAACCGCATGCTACTGAATCACTAGGAGGTCCATGAATATGGTTTAAAATGATGTTGTTTTTCATCCAATAGTCTTTATCCTCAAATCGCTGTAGGGTATGCAAAAGTAAATATGATATACGACGATAATGTGCAAGTAAGTGATAAATCTGTGGATAACATGTATGCATATTAAAAAACCATAAGCACGTGCTTAACTTTTATTGGAAACAGAAGTCCTGGGAGCTATGTATTAAAAAGATAACTATCTAGGCTTAGAGCCATTTTTTTGCTCTTGATGTGATGCATTTAATGAGTAATTTAAAGGGAAAAAGGAAAAGTGCACACTTTAAAGTATATACAAATGGGGCTAATTTCGTGCATGATATTGTACATTATACCCATTTGTTTATATTAGACCAACACATGTGCAGCACTCAATACTAGGGTATTTACGGGATAGGGAATTTAAGAATTGACTTTCAATTAACGAAATGTCTGTAAAAGTAGTTATATTGCATATTTCATCAATTTACTTTGCTTGCAAATTTGCATATATAGGCAGAGCTATTTAGCAGCATTAATAGATGCCGGCTTAACCATCAAACACTATTAACATTTAAAAATAAATGCTATGAAGACAATCAACAGAGGTAGGAGCTCCATCCTCCTTTTCAAATGTATGACGAGGTGTAATGGTGGAGAGATAGTGGCATTTATTTACTAAAACTAGAATTGTAGCAAAATTGTAATCTAGATGGTCTTTTAGTCAGAAAAAGAATACAAAGACAGAACTGACCATCTGACAGAATGGTCAAATGGCTCATAGATTGAATTAATTCAGTAATCACAGCTTCCAGCCACTAGCTGATTGCTGTTTAGTAGACATGCCCCCAGTCGCAGGGCTTGGCCCTTGTAAACCAACCAATCAGAGTGCTCTGACTGAGCTTGCATAGCCTGTGAAAACCCTTAGAAGGGCTTTATAAAGGCAGAAAGGGATTTGATCAAAGCCTTTATAGTCAACTTAAATTGGCTCCGCAGTATGTGAGTGGGGTTCTTATTTATGTAAAAGTTATGTGTTTTTGAGGTGTTACACACTATACTATTTTTTGCAATTGTATTTATGTCAGATTCTGTTATTTTATTCCCAGGAGGGTGATATTGTGCATTTGTCATTGGAGATTGCGCACTTACACTTGTACTTGATTTTATTGTCTGTACTGTTATGTGTTGTGGGGAGTGACACAATAGCAAGTGTTTTTATTGCACCTACAAATTCACCTATATCAACATTTTAACTTGTCTTATACCGACTCAAAGTACCATGGATATTCATATCACTGAGTGGTTATGCTTGGAGTAGCCCTTTAAAGAGCATTAGACAAAAAAGATAATTTTAGACAAACTTCACAATCCACATCATCTGTAACTTAAAAACGCAAAGTGAATTTCTACTTAGAAACCTGAGTAGCCAAACTGAAAGCATAGGACTCAGAGAGTTTTTGCAGTTGGGCTATTTAGACCATAAAGTTGAAATTCACTTTGAATTTTCACTTTAGTAAATAACCCATAATCAATGTTTATCAATCATTTTAAGCATCTCCTCGATCAAGAGTGAATTATAAAAAATACTACAATAAAAAACAAGAAATATTATCAAGGAATCGTGGAGCTTTGATACACAATTAAATATTTTTTTCAGTATTTTTAAATATAAATATCAAACGCATTTTAAAATATTTAAGGGTTTATTCACCAAATATTGCGCAATGGTCAGATAAAGCAGTCGGCATTGATTTGTCAACTTTCCCAACACTATTTTTAGATAGCTTGAACATAAAGGGGACACTCCAGACCCCTAAAACACACCATTTTATTAAACTGTGTTTTATTGAGAAGCCCTGTGTATATCTGTAACATAACCTTAATATTTTTCAGTTAGGTAATTTGTTACATACCTAGAGACATATAATGAAAATTTATGGTATTCGCCATAGAAAAAAAAATATGTTTTTGCAACAATATTATATATTGCTAATAAAATGCTGTGTTTTTATTGCACGTTAATAAAAACATCTTATCTGGCAACTTCTAAAATGAATCACAGCTGCAATGAGTCTTCTTGGAAACGAAGTATTTTGTTTACACAGGTGCAGAAAACCTTACCACCGTTTTCATATGCAGCCCAGACAGATGTGTTGTGCTTTACTTGGCATACATCCCTCCACTGAAGCAATTTGTATCTAGCGGAACTCAATGTGATACCAATGCAAACAATATAGGAAATTCCTGCACAAGGAAAAGGGTTTGTCATAAAGTGTCTGGAAGATAAGAGGCTATCAAAGAAAACAGCACGTTCAGAACTTTCCTACATCAATGTAGCTATTTAATATGTAATCGTGTCTTTATGAGTTTTCACATTGTAATATTTCAAGGATTGCTCAAATCAAAAAACAGCATTTTAATAAAATACTGTTTTTGAATGGAGTAACTCATGTTGATCCAGCCCCTGTACAAAAAAAGAGACATTAAAGGTACACTATAGTCACCAAAACAACTTTATCTTAATGAAGCAGTTTTAGTATATAGAGCAGGGGTTCCCAAACCGCAAGATATTTTTCCAAACCGTGCCTCCCTCTCCCCTGCCGGCTCTGCAGGACTGGAGGGGAGATCAGAGATCTCCTTCACCGGGCCGCTAGCACTGTAATGCTGGCAGCCAGCAGGGGAGGGAGAGAGGACCCAGGGGGAGCTCTAACCTGCAGCTCCGCCAGGTTCTCCACTCGCGAGCTTGGAGCATTGCTGCGGTTACCACGGCAATGCTCCGAATTGCACAAGAGTGAGCCTGAGCTGCTAGAGTTCACTGTCACCACTGGGACCACCAGGGATTGCCTTGTACTTCCCCCCTCCCACCCCCTCTCAGGCAAAGGTAAGAATGGAGGGGGAATATGAAAATAATTTTTAATAAAACATTTTTTTTTATATATTTATGAATTTAACCTCCTACCCCTACAGACCCACAATAACTCCCCAATACATACAAATTGCTCCCCCATACACACACTGCTCCCCAATACACAAACTACCTCCCACACACTGTACCCTTCACACACACACTGCCCCTCCACACAGTACCCCTTACAAACAGTGCACTCCTCGCGCACACACACACACTACATCCTTCACACACACACACACACACACACTACATCCTTCACAAACACAATGCACCCCTGTACACTCTCCTTATGTATATTAGTATGTGTCTGTGTGTCTGTTTCAGTCTGTGTGTGTCAGTATGTATGCATGTATGCCTGTATGTCTTTATGTGTGTCTGTTAGTATTTATGTGTGTGTGCCAATATGTGTGTATCTTTGTGTGTGTGTATCTGTGCCCTTTTTGTATCAGTGCGTGTGTTTGTGACTGTGTGTGTGTATTCCTGTGGGCAGGATTTGGAGGTGGGATTTGGGGGGGCGGGCTTGGAGATGAGTCCCTGGGTGTTAGGGGTCCCAGAATTTCTGATGGCGGCCCTGAATAACTCATATCAAATATCACATTTTCTATCATTCATGAACCAACCTTGGGGCTTCATAGTTTGGGCAGGCTTAAGACTCATATAGAAGTGAAGATTTTTGCTAACATTTTCATTGTAATTTTGTTTTTATTTACTCTTTAAAAACGTTAGAATGTAACTATTTCTGAGTATATCCTATAAAGTTTTAACTGGATCTATTCATAAACACAAAGAAAATCAATGATATGGCTTTGAAATAAATCATCTTAGGTGACACTAAGCAAATAAATCAATGCGTATGCATCTGACTTTTCAACTGAACTGTCTTTACTTGCAGACAAAGTGACAAAAATGCAAACATGTTACAAGAACAACAGAATCATGTCATCACTACTGGGTTTATTCACTAAACATCAAATTGTAGTGAGTTGAAATGTGAAATTTAAAATTCGGTCCAGAATAGCTGATTTGGAAATGATTTCGTATTGTATCCTTAAGGTTGCCTACATTTTGCAATTCAGATTTCAATATACTGAAATGTAGTATTTAATGAATAAACCATTATGTGTTTTTTGATTTAAATAATATATACTGCTGTATAGTTGAGAATAAACTATTATATTCACTGACTGGGTTATTCACTAAAATGAGGATTGTTGGGAAATCAAAGTGAATTTCTAATTTAAAAGACCTCGGTAACGTTAGGAATACATATCTGTATTTTTAACTCTACAGTCCCGATATGGCTACTTAGAGAAGGACCCATCCAGGTATTTAAATTGCTTACCGCGACCTCCTTCTCGAGTGAAGATCCAATCCAATGTTCCTCATACAGGAGCACTGGGGGACCTTAGGAACAAGTGTGGCACTCCCCGCAATGTGCCTAAGATTCTGCCATAGAGAATAATTGAATATAATGATTCTCTATGGCAAACCGTGACGGTACTGTGCATATGCTTGTGACATCAGGGTATGTTACGGTACAAGAGCCAGAAAGTACCAGTCCCAGCTCTCATATACAAAGGGCTTGGAGATGTGGCTTCTAAACTTTCTATTTAGTGAAATAAAGGCCTGAGGGGGGTAGAACAGGAAGTAGGACCAAAGGCACTATAACAACTTCAATAATATGAAGTTGTTAAATGCCTACAGTGTTCATTTAAGGCAGATCACCTGGCACAGTGGAGCTAATGGAAGAGGAAAACAAAAACTCTTGCTGTATGAGTGACAGGCACAGAAGTTTTTCAGTGTGGATTTAGGGAAGTGACACTTCTATAGAACGTTGTACTTTAATAAACTGTTAAAACGTGACTGACTCCAGACACATACAGCACTTTAGCAAGCTATAGAAAAAAAGTTACCTGCGCTCTCTCCCAAATCCCTATGTGTACCTAAACAAATGGAGGTTATTTAGTTTCTACTACTATTGAGGTGGGATAGTATATAAATCAGGCTGTCAGGGTGTTGGCTGGTCGTTTTGTTCTGAATGTACATTCATACGAATTTCATGCCATTTGGACATTCAGATGCTTACGAATGTCCGAAGTGCTGAACTGAACCGAATGCCATTTGTCCGAATTGCCGAAGCAGACAAATGTATTTACTTACCTGAATTTCTGAACAGAACCAATTTTTTTTGCCAATGCACATCCCTAGTTTTTACTGTACGTATTGGGGCTGATGTGTTCTATGGCTGTTGCTGCCGCCCAAGAGTAGTAGGAGTTTGAGCGCAGGACTTTTTTTTGTATTTGGATTCACTTTTGTATCACAAAGCTATGTTACAATGCTGCCGCCCATCACTTGTGTTCCCTATTAAGGGTTAATAATTATGTAGGGGTGGATATAAAAAAATACCCCTCTCTGTCTCATTAGAGATATCTTTGCCAGAAGCTCAAGGAGGCAAGGTGAATGGTTAGTGTAGGACCCACCTGAGTGGTTTGCCTTGACGTGGCAGGTATGCATTCCCTCCAATGGTCATTCGAGTGACTAAATAACCTCCATTTGTTTAGGTATACATAGGGATTTGGGAGAGAGCGCAGGTAACTTTTTTCTTTGGTTTTTACTGTATATATTGGGGCTGATGTGTACTATGGTCGTTGCTGCCGCCCAAGAGTAGTGGGAGTTTGAGCGCAGGACTTGTTTTTTGTTTTTTTTTGTATTTGGAGTCACTTTAGCAAGCTGTGTCTGGCGTGTTCCTTTAACATTGGACCTAGTGAAATGTACTGAATGAACCTGTGCTTAGTGATAGCATACTGTTTTTTGTAAATGTACGTTTTATGTACGGTTATGGGGGATGTATAACTAGTAAGTATTAACGTCAAAAGTGATGTACTGGGGCCACCTCAAATATAGAAAGTAGATAGGGGAGGAGGGTGAAGGAAGGGTGGGGGTTACCTGCATTTCGATACTGTATACCGTGTTTGTTAGAGCAATTTCAAGCTCAGTATAGGTTTAGATTATATTATTTTTTGGTGTTTAGGGTCAGGTCGTGTTAATTGGACACCTTGGTAGCTGAGTCCCACAGATCCCAGGCTGTTTGCCAAAATGCGTTTCTCTCTTGTCTTCTTCTAGTCACCCTTTTAAAGTTGCTTGTTTGCGTGAAATGTGCTATCAGTTGTGTTGGAGAAGAGGGGAATAGCCATCTGCGTGCTAGTAACATAAGTGCGGCTTCTAGAATGTGGAATATCAGGTATGAGGTGTGTCTGGCACTTACGTCCAGTAGAATTAAAAGGAGGCAACACTCTGGGGAGTTCGGCAATTTCATATCAGTGTATTTTCCAATTAATGAAAGGTTCTGTT
The DNA here is from genome assembly GCF_036172605.1 of Pelobates fuscus. Classification (NCBI taxonomy): domain Eukaryota; kingdom Metazoa; phylum Chordata; class Amphibia; order Anura; family Pelobatidae; genus Pelobates; species Pelobates fuscus. The sequence goes on along the minus strand of NC_086320.1, from coordinate 64,294,391 downwards.
CCCAGTATTGAGCCAAGCTAGGACATCACCACTAGATGTGTGGCATGGTACCACGGTCAGCCCTGCATCTAGAGCAAATTGTGGAGTAGGAGGGGGAGATTCTGGCAAGTCTCGTCGGCACCATGTACCACCTGTACAAAATTTTTCTTAAAATTTCGCTATGAGCTGGGTTCAAGGTGTCGCCGTTATGAGCTAGAAATGCTTTAGTCCACTGAGCCTTCGTTATGTCATGACCTATCTTTTCCTCCCAGGCTTTAAGGCAGGGGAGGTGAGATGGAGAAAGTGAGGTTTGCAAAAGTTTATATGTTATGGATATACGTACATCTATTCGGTGTGACTGCACTGCAGCAGAGTTGTTCAAATCGGGAGAGTGTCTGTGTACATTGCTGGCTGCGAGGGGTCTCCCTCCAGTCAAGCTTTGACAACCAGCTCTCTAATTGGGTGTGTTAGAATTGAGCCGTATTTGACAATGTGTGGGCATCGCGTAAAGTCTGAAAGGGGATCAACTTGTTGTGATTACATATTTGGTGCAGGTAATGCACTCCTGCACGCCTGCAATGTTTATAATTTAAATCAGACATAATATGTGTTACCAGTCGCATAGGAATGGCTAAGGATATCGGTGAGTAGTGGCATAAGTCATTTCTGTGGCTGTCCAACATCTGTATTATGGTGGTTGTGGTAGGTAGACAATGCGGCAGAGATGGTCGGGAAGATTTTGGCAACCAGCAAATATCGGTCACACTTAGATCCGCCCAATATTCCGCTATATACACCCATTGTGGAGGAGCACACTGTTTTTAAAGAAAACATGAATGCTTTATGTTGTGGGTTCATTGACAACCACTCAAGTATGTAGTATTCATATGTTGCAAAAGTGGAAACAATATTTCACAGCCACTGCATGATTAATTGCTGTCATTGCTGCAGCATGTGAATGCTACATGTACAGCCCATGAGCATGATGTGTTTATCTGTGTTTCTAGTGATGGTCTGCAGCCCTACCTGGAGAATTATATGTAAAATCAACCATAATTATCATTACAATTCAGTCAATGTGTCCTCATTACAAGGTCCTACTGCTATTATTTGCAGGTCCTACCATTATAGCCTATCACAGGGGTAGGCAACCTTTGGCATTCCAGATATTGCAGACTACATCCCTCATAATGTTCTTACACCTATAATGCTGGCAAAGCCTTATGGAAGGTATAGTCCAAAATATCTGGAGTGCCGAAGGTTGCCTATGCTTGAACTATCAGGCTACACTAACTACAACAAAGGCTTTCATGTACTAAATAACTGCAATAATATATTGGATCAGCAAAGGTGGCGAGTTCAGCATAAAACTTTGTGCAGCTATACCTGTGTTCATTTCAGCTTCTCAAGTTAGCTGTTTTAGGTCACATTGATGTCACGTTCGTGAATACCCAAGGCAAAAAAAGCCATAGTTGATCTGGACAGAAATGTAATTTTTCTTCTTATCAACATTTTGCTTTTGCACCCAAAACTTTTCCAAAGATATTGTATCCATATATACTCCCATTGTATACATTGTTATACTCATCTATTTTTCAGTGTGTATGTATGGAAGGCATCTGTGTAGCAGTACATTGTTTTAATCTGTGTTTAAAGTTATAGCCACCAGCAGTGGCGTACATACCAGGGTCGCAGGGGTCGCGGCTGCGACCGGGCCCGGCCCACCAGGGGGCCCGGCCGCCCCTGCGACCTGGTATGAAGCCACTGGGCCAGCCTCTTCTCCTGGGGGGCCCTAGAGCCGGCCACCTCCGGGCCTCCCGAGGCTGGCCCTGCTGTCACCCCACGGCCGGTCCTGCGGGCGCGCGAGGGAGCACTCTCCCCTAAATGCTTCCTCTTCAGCTCCCTCGCGCGCCGCGTACTGATACCGGAGCCGGAAGATGACATCATCTTCTGGCTCCGGTATCAGTGCGGTGCGCGAGGGAGCACTCTCCCCTGAGTGCTTCCTCTTCAGCTCCCTCGCGTACCGCACTGATACCGGAGACGGAAGGTGACGTCATCTTCCGGCTCCGGTATCAGTACGCGGCGCGCGAGGGAGCTGAAGAGGAAGCACTCAGGGGAGAGTGCTCCCTCGCGTGCCCGCCAGCCTGACTGCCCCCCGGGTGACCGCCCCCCCCCAGGAGCCCAGCAGCACCACTGGACCCCAGGGAATCCCCTCAGCACTCCAAAAGGTAAGGAGGCTGGGGGGATTAAATAAAAAAACAAAAACATGTGTGTGTGTGTTAGTGTGTGTGTGTCAGTGTGTGTTAGTGTGAGTGTGTGTGTTAGAGTGTTTGTGTCTGCTAGTGAGTGTCAATGAGTGTGTTACTGTGTGTGTCTGTTACTGAGTGTGTTTGTGTGTGTGTGTTAGTGTGTGTGTGTTAGAGAGTGTGTTAGAGTGTGTGTGTCTGCTAGTGTCAGTGAGTGAGTGTGTCTGTTGAGTGTGTGTCTGCTAGTGAGTGTCAGTGAGTGTGTTACTGTGTGTCTGTTACTGAGAGTGTTTGTGTGTGTGTTAGTGAGTCTGTTTGATGTCTGTTAGTGAGTGTGTGTTTGTCAGTGAGAGTGTATGTTTTGTAAGTGAGTGTGTATGTATGTCTGTCGCTGAGTGTGTCTCTGTCAGTAAATGTGTGTGTCTGTTAGCTAGTGTGTATGCGTCTGCTCGTGAGAGTGTGTGTGTGTCTTCAGCACTTACCTTTCTCCAGCGCAGGACTCCCTTGGCGCAGGGGATCCCTCTGCCTCTCTGCTCCGAATGCGCATGCGCGGCAAGAGCCGCGCACGCATTCAAACCGCCCATAGGAAAGCATTACTCAATGCTTTTCTATGGACGTTCAGTGTCTTAGAATCGCGGAAGCGCCTCTAGCGGCTGTCAGTGAGACAGCCACTAGAGGCTGGATTAACCCTCAGTGAAACATAGCAGTTTCTCTGAAACTGCTATGTTTTCAGCTGCATGGTTAAAACTAGAGGGACCTGACACCCAGACCACTTCATTGAGCTGATGTGATCTGGGTGTCTGTAGTGGTCCTTTAAGTGTGTGTGCATCTGCATGCACTGGCGTACATACCGCGGTCGCAGGGTTCGCAGCCCTGCGACCAGGTGCCCGCCGCAATGTGTTGCGGCCCCGGTCCGCCAGAGTAGCGCGGGGGGTTGGGGGGGGCACGGATCAATTTTCGCACCGGGGCCCCATTTGTCATGTGTACGTCACTGGCCACCAGTTACATAGACACACAGCTGACACATTTAGGCACAGCTTTGCAGAATTCAGTCTCTGTTTCTGAACATAACAAAGACAGCTGTTTCGTATAATGCTCTCTGACATGTAGATTAGAATTTAGTTTGACTATTTTCAAAAAGAAAAAGTATTTGACTTTCTTGTAATGTCATTTCACACCAAAAGCCAGATGGACACAAAATGCAAAGCTTCATTACCAACCAAGAATTCAGTTACAGTATAAAAAAAATCTAAACAAAACACAGTCCAGTTATTTATAACTTTAAAATAAATATTTGAAGGGAATAAGAGCTTCAAAAGGGTCTTCTAATGAAGTGTTTACCAATGCATTGCATCTGGAGACACAGTATTACTTATTTTGCTTTTTTTTTTTTGTTCTTTTTAGTTTGACATAGAGCTTTTTAAAATACTGTAGATGCCTGTCAAAAGCATGTATCCACAATCATTACTCTAGGAACTTTCAGATACAATATAAAAGTTATATCTATTTGTGTAGATCGGAAGGGGTGGGGGCTGTGGGTGTGTTCATTTAGAGATGGGAAAAACTACAGGGCCTAAATGTAACTCCCATTTCCTTTTTGCTAACTCACTACGGGTCATTGTACCCATTTGGACGCTCTTACCACCCACCCACGACATTGTGAACTTCACTATTTTTAGTAATGTATTCTTATTATATTTTGTACACTTTTTTATATTTATATATACATTTTCTTTACACTTTTAGTTTTTAACTGTTAAGTCCATAAATGCTATATATATTTATATTATTTTTTTATTATTATTATTTTTTTTAATCTCTTATCCATTACATATCCATAACATTTTTAAAGTCTATTTTTTATTACCTAGTGTTTACTAACTGATTATATGTGATTTCTGTTTTTTTCTGTCCCTTTTTTTCTTGGACTTTTTGAGTATCATCATTATATGTATACCAACATTCGTGATTGGCTGTATCACAAATGTTGCAGAACCAATCAGGTGAACTGGAGGGGTATTTAAATATGGATGCAGCAGCAGTTAAATTACCGATTGAGAAAGCCGGAACGGACAGGTGAAACATGTCTTGGATTCTACACCCCATGGACACATTTGTACAGCTTATGCTTATGCTTATTTATGTTAATTTATTTTATTTTGTTTGAACAATAAATTGCATTATATCTGGAAACGTTGTCCCATGGAGTATTCAACATTGCTGCTGCTTAAAGAAGGGTTGTATCTCCTCAAATTGATACACATGCTGTTATACTAGGTGCCAGGTCTAGGGCACCTAAGAAGGTGAGAGGCTCACTGTGTGTTTTTACTTAATCTTGGATTTTAAGAGTTAATGCACCAGTTCTGGCTATACTCCCCGTCCCCATTTTTATTGTCTCCATACATTTGAGGATATCATCTCCATATACTTGAGAAGAAATCATCGAATTCTACCTCAATATTCCGAAACCTATGTGATCGGAATATCTAATTTGGCCAGTTATCATTCTGATTGTACTGCTTAACCTTTTAGGGTACGCCTTAATTCTATTTAGCGCTTATCACTATTAGTTCACTTTGAACAGATAGTCACTGCTGTTTTATATAATTATTTTTAACATTATTTCTATAAAGCATATATTAAACGCAATATAACCGGTGAGACAAACTGAAACATACCATAAAGAAGACCCTGCTAAAGATCCTAAAATCTGGTTCCCCTTTACTTACTTGGAATCTTCAACTCAATTTTTAATATCACTATTAGAAATATATTTCAGGAATTGCATGGACTGTTTGCGTACTCCACAGAGGCATAACTATTATTGCCTTCTTTTTACTAGATGAATGATGAGTGATGGGGACAACTGCTTTTCATGTATAACACAAAGAATATAAAAGGGGGAAATAAAGAATAAACAAAATGAGACATAAAAAGAACAAGGGCACCAGGGATGTTTAAACAGCATTAGAGCACAAAACGCCTGGGAAAAAAATGGAGAATAATATATGCTACTGCCTCTGGAATGCCGCCAGAGAAGGTAATAGTATATAAGGAACACTATAAATATCAATAAAAATATATAAACTACGCATCTAATGCCAAATTAAATATGTTTTCATAAAAGGCGCTGACAAGATTCATTACTCAAAAAATGGTTCTTGATGTAAAACCGTTTGTCTGGTACGAAAATATTCCCATCTAGCCATTTATATTACTTGGTGCATTTATCATTTTTTGAAGTATGAAATGATTGTCACTTATTCTAGAAGGACATTCGTGGAGAGGTCTGTTGGAGGGTCAGGTGAAGCAGCCTTGTGCTATGTCCCAAAATGAATCTTACAGCACAGTTACTGAGACAGTGATCAATACGAGAGGTTTGCGAGATGATGGATGTAAAAGGAAAGAAAATCTCTCACCTTCCAAGAATACAATGCATGTTACTTCGGCTTGAAAGAGCATTTTGTGACACTGACTGATATATATGTGTCACACAGAAAGGTGGCGCGAAAAGTATTTGGACAGTGTCACCCGTTTTCTTGTTTAGGCTCCATGACCCAGCATATTGGAGTTTAAGTGAAATAATAACTAAGAAGTTAACATTAAGAATAATAGCATCCGGGGGCGTGGCCAAGACTCCAATGAGACTGGCAGCATAACCGCTGAGCTCCGTGTGTGACAGGGGGATTTCTATGAAACCCGGCACTTAAACCGAACGATGACAACCAAGAAGCAACGCGGTACCATGGCCAACACCCCGGCTACCGATCACCCACCTGCAAAATCCTCCTTACGGAGATTTTTCACGGAGCAATCCGACCCGCAGCTGCGGAACAAAATGGCGCCCGCTTCCAATACACGAGGCAGTCATCCACCCAGTCCTGCGATGTCAGTGGACTCGGAGGAGGACACTGATATCAAAACTTTAATCAGCCAATTACCCTCGAAGAAAGACATCGCTGATATGTTTCAGAAATGGGAGGACTCCTACAGCGAAAAACTACTAGCAGTGAGCACGGATGTGCAACACCTCGGAAACAGAGTACAAGCCTTAGAGGATGCAGAAGATTCCACTGACAGGCTATGGTCAGAATCTCACAAAACGCAGACCCTACAAGCTGAGGCCATACTGTATCTCCAGAGGAAATTAGATGATGTTGATAATAGGGGCCGACGGAACAACTTACGGGTAAGGGGAATACCCGAAAGCCCAGAAGGTACCCCTGAGAATCCGGTGCAGGTACTGACCTCCTTATTCAACCTGATCCTCGATAGGCCCACCGAAACAGCGATCAAATTTGACAGGGCGCATAGAGCTGCGAGGCCCCGGTCTCTCCCGCCAGACAAACCCCACAACCTCATTTGCCGCCTTCATAACTTTCCTCTTAAAGAAGATATTTTTCGCAAGGCGAGGCAAAATAGAGAATTGCAGTTTGAGGGACACCCTGTCCTCATATTCCAGGACCTATCTCCATCCACACTACAGGCCAGGCGGGTGCTGAGACCAGTCACCCTCGCATTAATGGAGAAGCAAATAAAATTCCGCTGGAGCTTCCCATTTGCCCTTACGGTAACTACCCAAAAGGGAGCGCACACCATCTCTTCACCGGCAGATGTACCGGACTTTCAACGGGCCTTGGGCCTACCCCTTACGGAAGTAGAGGACTGGACCGGGCTGGTACACTCCACATCCGCACCGAAACAGCAAAAGACCAAGATGGCAAAAAACGCCGAAGAAACGCAGACGGCAGAACCAGATCGGGTCTGATACACCCACGACGCCGAGAGACAGGGCAACCTGAAATAGGCATATATCCTTTATTGTTTTTTTGTTTTTTTTTCCTCAGACTCTGAGGAAGCTATTACCAATAGTTTACGTTATATATGCTTATTCCTCATATGAACTTTCATGCAATACTGTTTTCTTCCCTCTGTTGTCATCGCCAAATTAACATATAAGTGATAACGTTATGTCACATGTACCCTTAGGGCTAATCCAATTTGTGAAATCCACTTTTAAACAAGAACTAAGGGTATTCTGGACCTTTAGCCCTATACTGGGCCTTTCTTCTAACCAAAGCCTAGTTTATAACTGCAGATAATTGATGATTTTGCTCGTATTTGCATATGTTGATTCCTCAGCTAGACCTGGATGCAGTTATACCAAGCCCCCGCAGAATGTTCTTATTCCTTGAGTATGTAGTAGGTAGCGGTACTCCGAGTGACCAAACAGTCTATTTACTTTATGTTGAAACCACATGATCTTACATCCACATTTCACTGGGGGACTGTCTATGATGCTTTTCCCCATAGCATTATGTCGGATTTAGTGGTCATCTACGGTAGTCACGATGCCTTTCTGCACCATTGAGTAAGGGCTAACTGAGCAAGCTAGGCCTCAATATTTTGTATAAGTACCCAAGCCTTAGAATTAAGGGTCCTTTGACAACCCGATATCGGGTCCACCCACCGGGACACTACTAACCCCATCTATGGGGTATCCCATTTCAGAATTTACTGTCCCGCGATATATATAATCAACGTTTACCCTATCCCATTAGGGCCCTGTCACAGCGGACAAGGCTCCACCCACCCCACTAGAGAGGCGCTTTGTAACCTACTTGGGGACACGACTCAGTCTCCCACAAGAGCAGCGCCAACTCACTACCTATATGACGCTACGACATTATATACCTGTACATAGTTTTCACCTTCCCGCTCCCCCCTCTCCCCCTGAATTCAGCATGCAAAACTATATAACACCAATATCCTCCTCAGCGTCCAGATTTATATTTATCCGATGATGGCACACATTAAAGTAATGTCCCTAAATGTAAGGGGTCTCAACACTCCGGAAAAGCGTACTATACTAGCGCATGAAATTAACAGACAAAAAGCCGCAATTACATTTATTCAGGAGACGCACTACAGAGGTGATTTCCGCCCAGGTCTTAGGTCTAGACATATCCAACAAGCATTTTATAGTAATTATAGCAAAAGTAAATCCCGAGGTGTTGCGATTTTTGTTACCTCGCAAGCGGCCCTCACAAATACTAGCGTTAAATCAGACCCCGGGGGTAGATTTCTATTTGTTAAAGGGATTTGTCAAGGCTCTCTACTAACTCTTGCTAATATATATGCGCCAAACTCGGACCAGGGTTCCTTTGCCAGGTCCTGCTTGAACAAATTGGAGAGCTTTGCGGAGGGTGTAGTGATTGTTGGAGGGGACTGGAACATGGTTCTTGACCACTCAGTGGACAGCTCTTCCCTCACTACAGACACTAGGCGCCACCAACGCACTCTGCTGGCGAACTCACTGTTTTCACACCAGCTCATGGATTGCTGGCGTCTGGTCCACACACAGGACAGAGACTACACCTTTTTCTCCCCAGTTGCAAATAGCTACTCTAGAATTGACATGTTATTCATGAGCCACAGACACCTTCATATGTTACAAGACGCATCCATAGGTAATATCACCTGGTCCGACCATGCCCCAATATTTTTGACTGTAACACTAACGAACGCCGCTAACTATAAAACACAATGGAGACTTAATGAGACCCTTCTAGATGATTCCAGAGTGGTTGAGGACCTGAAGATGACACTTTATAACTATTTCATTGATAATAACACAGCCGACTCCTCACTGCCCTGGGTTTGGGAAGCACACAAGGGAGTTCTTAGAGGGACATTGATAAAATGGGGCGCTAGAATTAAAAGGGAACGTTTACATAGACAGGACACTTTATCTGCAGCCATACATGAGCAGGAAACCCTACACAAACAGAATCCCACCCAAGACACCTTCCGGGACCTGACAGCCCTCAGGGTAGAGCTCAAGTCTCTCTTATCCATCAAAGCGCATAGATCAGCTCAATTGACGAGAAGCTCTTTTTATGCGCATGGAAATAAGAGCGGGAAGATGTTAGCTCGAGCGCTCAAAGCCAAATTGCAACAATCCTTTATAACAAATATTACAGATAGCCTGGGGATCCAACGTAATACCACTGAAGCAATAGCCGAGGCTTTTCGCGAATTTTATCACACTTTATATAACCTTCCACCTCCAAGAGGTTCTCCCCTCAAGGTCCAAGAATACCTAACAACTAACCTCACCTCCATACTTACGGAAGGGAGCGCACAAGCCTTAGACGAACCATTCTCACACGAAGAGTTCGCCCTGGCTATTAAAACAATGCCAAAAGGCAAGAGCCCGGGCCCAGACGGATTGACAGCAAAGTATTATCAGACACTATCGGGGGAATTGGAACCACATTTCCTTAAAATGCTAAACGAATTGGGACAAGACTCCCCATTACCTCCCCCAATGTGGCGGGCCTCAATCACTCTTATTCCTAAACCCGGGAAAGACCCTGGGGCTTGTGGAAACTACAGGCCCATTTCCCTTATTAACTTGGACCTCAAATTGATAACCAAGCTAATCGCATCAAACCCCTTCTACCAGACATAATCCACCCAGACCAGGCAGGATTTGTACCTGGCCGCGAGGCCAGGGACAATACTACAAGAATTATAAACATTATACATGGTGCAAATGCAACAAAAACACCGACACTTTTATAAGTTATAGATGCTGAAAAAGCATTTGATAGGGTGGATTGGAACTATCTGTTCCAGGTACTGGAAAAGCAGGGCTTTGGCCCGAGACTTAGAAACTGGATACACACTCTGTACAGAGGCCCCACAGCCTCTGTCAAGGTGAACGGCCACTTCCGAATTAACAATGGGACCAGACAAGGTTGTCCGTTATCGCCCCTCTTATTTGTCCTAGCGATGGAACCTTTCCTCTCAGCAATCCGACATAATCCTAAAATTAGAGGCCATCAACACCCTGGAGGTGAAGTGAAAATCTCCGCATTTGCGGATGATGTCCTATTTTCTATTACCGACCCGCTCCACACACTTGCCCACATACAGGGAGAAATTGAGACCTTCGGCACCTTGTCAAATTTCTAAATTAATACTGGGAAATGTGAGATCCTGGGGATCGCTATACACCCCTCTTTACAAGCTCACATTAGACAGTCACATGCATTTTCCTGGACAAAGACAGGACTGACGTACCTAGGGACTCGCCTAACCTCCACACTCAAGAGTCTTTACACTAGAAACTACCCGCCACTCGTTGACCGCATAGGACGGGACCTCCAAAAATGGGATCTGCCCCAATTCTCCCTGATGGGCCGGGTGAATATTATAAAAATGATGGTACTACCGAAAGTGTTGTACCTGTTCCAAACACTGCCTATCCCCCTCCCAGGGGTATTTTTCAGACGCATGAAATCCATGATAACGAAATACATTTGGGCCCATAAACATGCGAGACTAGCCTATTCCACCCTTACGTCCGCCCAGGGAATGGGTGGACTTGGTCTACCCCACCTATATAAATATTATGTGGCAGTTCTATTCACTCGCATCATGGAATGGACGGGGCCGGGTGCAGCAAAGTCATGGTTTAGTCTAGAACAGAACTTTGCAACTGTTCCACTCCACACCCTACCATGGCAAACATGCCAAATTATTAAAATTTCCCCCACACATCACCCACTAATACACAATATTCTTCGAATATGGAGGAGACATAAGGAGGACTGGGGCCTATCCCCCGGGTTGTCCCCGAACTTCCCAATAGCAAACAATCCAGACTTCCAAGATGGACAGTGAAGTAGCACCCTTGCCCGACTATTCGGAAACCCCGCTCCTACATTAGCGGACATCATGACAGAGGATAATCCACTTAAATTGAAAGTTTCCCCCACACTTCATAGACAGGAGACACTGCTAGAGGCTATGAGCAGAGCTCAACTGACAAACTTCCTGACCAACTCAGTGGTCCCATGTTGGCGCAAGAGAAACAAAACGCAATTCGAGCCATTGTGCTATCAGGGCCAAACCACTAGGCGGCCGTTGTCTACCGTCTACAAGGTTCTGCAGGCCCACACAGGGACACAGTCCAGATCCGCATTCCAACACAAGTGGATGAGGGGCCTACACATCCACATGACCAGTGATGAATGGTCACACATCATGGCCTTCGGGATGAAAACCCCGATTAGCATAGCTCGCAAAGAGTCCTTCTATAAAAGAGCCACTAGATGGTATAAAACTCCAGAACAGCTACACTCCTATTGGCCCTCAGTCAGCGACTCCTGTTGGAGGTGTGAGGAGACTAAGGGGGACATGGAACATATCTGGTGGGGTTGTAAGCACATAACGCCCTTCTGGACACAAATACTATCTGATATTACAAAGATAATGGGGTCATCATCACGGCTTTCCCCCTCTCAGGTGTTGCTGGGTTGGCCTCGCTCTTTCAAAGAGTTACCCAAACAGCAGCTCCTGAACACACTTCTAGGGGAGGCCAATGCTCTAATTCCGATGTATTGGAGACAAAACAACGTTCCGTCTAGGGATCAATGGGTGCAGAGAGTTGAAAGAACGAGAGAGCTAGAAGAGATCCATTGGTCCATTTTAGGGAAAAGGGATAAATATCTAAAAACTTGGGCTCCATGGCTAGATTTCTGGATAAACCCTATATAGGGAATTCCACCGCTAATTACTGGAGGTGTACAGACTGCACAGTTCACATAAGTACCACACGTTGACATGAAAGTTTTTTTTTTAATTAATAGCTACGCTGTAGGAGATTGATTGATACACGACTAGCTGACAGCAGGATACCCCCCCTCAGCCCCCCCCCCGCCCTCTTTCCCCCATTCCACCATGCCTTCCTCGCACGGACCGAACCCCTAGCCAGGACAGTATTAATAACACTTTATGGTATCAATAACACATTATGATTTAATTGTTAATTGTGTCAAGTTAACATGCTACCTGGCCTGTTACTGATCCCCACTATGTTTATTTGTGATTACCCTTTTCTTTATTCTGTATCCTATTGCTATCTTATCTTTGAAACAATAAAAAAAAACGATATTAATTAAAAAAAAAAAAGAATAATAGCATCCAAGGAAGAATTAAAGACATTTTTATACTTAAAGGGACACTCCGCTCTTAAAATACAAAATAAATAAGAATTACTGTTCAGGAGATATACTCCAAATGAAAACTTGCATGCATATAATTGAGCATTTTATTTTCATTGAGGGTATATCTTAAATAGCTTGCAAATGTTGCAGTTCTGACTTTGCAAGCCCTCCCCTTCTAACCCCGCCCAGAATTTCTGTGGCTGTCCAATCACAGACTTCCCAATGCAGCTCAATGAGAAGTCTTTGCAAGGCAGGTGCTCTGAGCAATTGCTGCCTCTTGAGTTTAGGTTCACTGAGCTAACCAAACTAGGAAGTAACATGACCTGTCGTTTGCTTGAAAGCCCAGGGGAAGTGTAATTAGGTTAATAAGTGTGTCAATTTCTATTGAAATCTGCACTTTTTTTTGCAAAATGAAATAAAGAGAACACACTTCACACATAAAGCTTTTTAGCAAGCTAAAGTGCTCTAGGGGGTCTTTAAAGGATCATTCTGGACACCAACACAGCTTAACAGCATTTGATAGGTTTTGGCCTCATGTCACTGTTCCTATCTCTACAGTTTTGTTATTAAAAAAAAAAAAAATTTTGCTGTTTTCTGCAAATAAACTCCACCCCTTTAGCCATGTGTCCATTTTTCACAAAACATCTTCTTGGTAGAAATGTATTTATGTATTCAATCAGGTAGTGGGATGCTCCACTAATGTGTATCGAAATTTGTCCTCTGTATTTTAATTTTTTCCTTTCGATTATAATAAAAATATATTTGAGTTTTATCCATGCATTGTGTAGCTCTATTTTCTGTATTTCTGTCTTATTTATTATTTCCCTTTAAGTATTGTCAAGGTGTGTTGCTTGCACTATGCTACACAAGTGGTTAACACCTATTTTATTTTCTGCCTGACTCCACCTTTAGGTGGTCCATGTAATTATGTGTAATTAAGGATGTATTTAGGCTGTATGTCCAACATGGGTACTAGGGCTTGGAACTATACATTTGCCTGACCTCATTCACTATTCCTACTTCAAGAATGAAGGGGGTCCCAAACTAGGAACCTGCGTAGAGCCATATGAGATCTTAATTTTTCTCTGATCAAACAAACATAAGTTGGAGTATGCCTGGAGTGTCCTTTTAATTTATCCATTATAGGAGACCAAAAGGAAGTGTGGAAAAAATATAAAGGATCACTGTAGTGGGTAAGATGCTTGGAGTACCCTCGCTCAATTTCTAGTGGTTTGCCACTTGCATGGGTGTGCCAAATATCCTGGAATGGCTGCTAACCAACATCCGGCTTGTATGTTTTCATACTGTCGATAATGTTGCTGCTCGTACACTGGAGATGATGAATTCACAGTTTCCCTAAATACAGCTAGTTATATAAAATAAATTATCAATACTTGGTGAGCATTGTAATACTTGTCCTCTGAGAGAAGCCTGACACTATAAAATTATTGCACATTAAGATCAGATTGTTTCTAATGGCTGTCCATCTCTCTTTCATCCGTGCTCCCTTCAGTCATGGAATATATTTGTCTGCTAACACAGGTGGAACTCCTAGGCTCCCCCTGTCAGAGTGGAGGGCCTATCCAGAAGAGAACCTCCTTGCAAAACTGCTATATAATATATTGCCTATTCAGTGGTATATTAAATAAAATTACACTTCTCCAAGGTAGCGTGAGATCTGTACTCACACATACTCACACTGGACCATCAGGGACACCTAGCTGGACCACGAAGGAATCATGGATTATACACTCTACCTGCAAAAGGGGGTAATATAAAAGCTTTTATTTTATTTTTTATTTTAATAAAACACTTTTTTTTTTTAAATTAAACAGTTAGCTCTCAACATTCTCCCACAGTTAACTCCACAGACCTCACACTCATCCAAATACCACACACATCTCACTCATCCAACTACCACACATATCCCCTTTATTCGAACCACAAGCATGTTCCACTCACCAGTTACACAAACGTCACTCTCAGCCAGTAACACACATCACACTTGGCCAACTCCCACAGCCCCCACACACATGGAGTAAGATGGGGGGGAGTGCCCTTCATCAATTCTGGCACTGGAGCTCTGTAGTTTAAAGGTACACTCCGGTCTGCTGCCATTGGTCTCTCTCTAAAAATCTAATGCTGACATGACCAAAATATTTTTTTGTCCTGGAGCCATCACAGTCCTTCCAAGCCAAAGATAGTCAGATATCGGCAATTACATGAGACAAAGTAGTCCCTAATTTATCGCATGAATATCTTTTAATTGAGTTGAAATTTCAAAGAAATTCCAACATAGTTAAGAATAAACTTTCCATAAAGATTCTATCTATATGAAAAGCTAAAAAAAAAAAGTGACAGAGCTGCTTTAAATGAACTGTGAAGGTCATTTAACACCAAGCATTCGTAAAATCTGGGCCAACGAGTCAGATGTTTAAAGAGAAAATGTCAAGTTCTTTTAGGCTTTAAATGACCTTTCGAGGCAGATTGGGGATTTGTAGTTTTACACATGGAATTCCATATTTTATATGGCAGCATTTAACAAATGATCAAATGTATGTCACAAAAAGGTCATTATTTATAAGCTGACATTTTATGTCTTAAAGGCACCATGACTATACCCATCTCAAAATGGACATTCACGGGTATAGCCTTCAATCATCCCACATTGTAATCACGCAGAAGAACCTATGCCGCACATACTTTGTTACATTTCTATATGTTTCCCAAAAGTATCGTAGACTTAAATTAAACATCTAAAACTAGACTTCCAAGTAAAATGTACTGTGTATACCTTTAGACGCTACAGGATATTTCCAAATATCATGCACACTCAAGGAAGCACTTTTACTTTTTACTAATCTGTTCATCACTTTCCGAGAAGGGAGTTTGAATAAAACACTGGGAAGATGTTGAATGTTGGAAAAAATAAAAAGGATGGATTTTTTTTTAATCTAATCTAATATGTGTAAACTAAAACATAACGTTAGGAAATACAAGTGAAGGGATATTTTCAACAAGGAAATTCACTACAAGTATTATTTTTTTTGCATCCAAGTACTGTTTGTATAACAGATCTATAGATAAAGCTGGGATTAAAAAAAAAATCTTTCTAGCTTTTCCGACACCAATAGGCTTCCACGCAAGAGACGTGTTTGCGGATGTTTTTCTCTAGAAAGTGAAACATTGGAATACTGGAATAATATTCTGGAATTTGGACAGCTGTACAATAGTTCCAGTGATTGAGTACTACCTATCCTTCTTGGCATATGTGAGTTAAACGTGTTAATATTAAAGGATCTACTCCTCAGTGATCTTAGTCTCACAGCCTATGACTTATAGCAACCTCTGCCAGGTTCCGTCTAAAAATTATTAACATAATTTGTATGAAGCAAACTCAAGATTTAGTTCACAGTTAACGCTCTGTTGCAGACAATATTGGCAAATTCTTTTAACTTCTTTTGCCTGATTCAAGAGAGAAAATAAAATTTCCTTCCCTAGTAGACATGGAGTGATATATTCCATTATTATAGCATTCCGGATTCTGAACTTCTTTTACTCCATATTGTTACATGCTTAGCTTTGCGGAGCTAGACGGCTAACCTAAAGTCTTTGTATCTGAGCTCACATCATCCTCTAGAATAGGCTTCCCCAAACTCCGGCCCTCCAGATGTTGCTGAACTACAAGTCCCATGATTCTCAGCCTATGGAGAAGCCTGCTCTAGAAGGTGTATTTTTGTATAGTGATCACTTCCAAAGGGGGGAAAGGTGAAGAGTAAACTCCTGGGAAACAGCACTTCATGTCAGGAATGGAGTAGGCAATATATAGAAGGATAAACTTCAAGAGGAACTGTCACTTCTCTGGAATTAAAGCCATTGAATAAAATTCCCAGATTTTACTAATAACATGACGTAAAGTCATGATTTTATTAATGACACGGAGGCGAGTATTATGCTATCTCTTTCTTACTTTATTCCTGAGCAGCAAAGAAAAAATATAACTGAAAGAGAAAAAAATATGTAGAATATGAAATATATAACAGATACAACCATATCTGCCTAGTAACAGGGCAGCCAATCAGTCTCTAGGAACAGTCCATAAATCTCCATCCTTGTATTTCCACTTCCTCTTCTTTGCCTTCTGAACCGAAGACCCAAACCGAAAACATCCATATTAGTAACGATTAACTTTCAAACTGGTAACTTCCACATAACGAAATCAAGCTGTAAAAACAAAGAAATATGTGGTAAACTCCAAACTTAGGACCTGAGTGTAACATATCGTATACATAATACCTGTACATAACGAGTATCCTAGTTAGATTAATAAGGATATATGTCACACCCGACAAGAATATGCATTCAAAACAAGTAAACCAAGTGCACTTACCATGAGTGAGAAGATCACCCCGATTGAACCATAAACATAAACTTACCCCAGATCCATGGGCGGGTGGGTGGGAATAATACTCGCCTCCGTGTCATTAATAAAATCATGACTTTACGTCATGTTATTAGTAAAATCTGGGAATTTTATTAATGACACGGAGGCTCCTATTATGCTAGTTTAAAGCTGAGCCACCACCAACGAAGAAACATGTTCAATCGGGCGGAAATAGAAATCACGGAACGTAGATTCCTTAGACCAGTCCGCCGCTCTCAAAATATCGTCCAGACGACATCCCATCGTAGAAGCCTTCGATGCCATGGCACCCCTAACCGAATGTGCCGAAAAAATTGAAGTATCAATTCCAGCAGCGGAAAGCAGACCCTTAACCCATCGGGCTAACGTAGTCGAGGAAACAGGTAGAAACGGTGCCTTAAAGGAAATAAATAGTGGAGGCAAGTCCGTTGACCTCAACTGTCGAGTATGAACCAAATAGACCTGGAGACAAGCCACAGGACACAAAGTCGGTCTGACGGAGCATCTAGGGTAGTCCACCGACTTGGAAGCCGACTTAGTCCTCCTTGAGATATTAAACGACACACCTTCGGGGGTGAACGAAATCGCGTTCCAATCCAGAGCCCTGACGTCCGACACCCTTTTGCACGAAAGTAAGCACAGAAGCATGACCAGTTTCCATGACAACTGTTTGAGAGTCAGGTCCTCATTACAGGGCCAGGAGTCCAAAAAACCAAGGACAACGTTAACGTCCCAAAAGGATGAGTATCTAGAGCTTGGAGGCCTAGCGAAGCGGATACCCTTCAACAGTCGACACACAACAGGATGTTGTCCAATCGGAGATCCATCTATCCCTCTGTGTCCGGCCGAAATAGCCGATCTATAAACATTAAGGGTACGATAGGCCAAACCCGAATCGAAACGTTCAGTCAGGAAACTGAGCAGAGCAGTTAGAGGGGCAGAAAGTGGATCCAGCAATCTTCCCAAGCACCAGCTAGACCACACGCGCCATGCGGACTTGTAGGCCTGTCTGGTACCCGGCGCCCAGGCATTCTCCAAGAGTCGAGCAGTCGCTTGCGAAACGTCCGCGACACACCAGGGTCCCCTGAGATCAGCCAAGCCGTGAGTTGGAGCGAGTTCTGATCCACCAGTTCGTGCGAGTTCCCATCCGGGTCTAGAAGCACATCCGGCCTCATTTCGATCATCCGTGGGAAATCTATGGCCATTTCCAGGAGACGGGGAAACCACGGTTGAGATTGCCACAGGGGAACCACCATTACCAGCGTGCAATCCTGTCTGGTCGCGTACGTCAGCGTCCGGGATATCAGATTGAACGGTGGGAACGCAAAGTGGCGCCCTTGCGGCCACGTCTGTAAGAACGCGTCCACCGCAGCGGCTGTCGGGTCCGGTCTCCAACTGAAGTACTGGGGCAGTTGGGAGTTCAGTCTGGACGCAAACAAGTCCACGTGAAGAGGACCCCAAAGCCGGTCCATCCTTTGGAATGTTGAGGATAGTAAATGCCAGTCTCCTGAATCTTTCAGGTAACGCGAATTCCAATCCGCCCATTCGTTGTCCAGTCCCGGAATATGTTCGGCCGTAACCGATATAGCGTTGTGGAGGCAAAACTGCCAGAAGTCCCTTGCCAGGTTCGCCAGCTGTTTCGATTTCGTACCCCCCAGGTGGTTTATGTACCTGACTGCGGACACATTGTCCATGCGCACAAGTACGCAGCAATTCCCTTGAGTCGGAGATAGGCTCCGAATGGCGAACGAACCTGCCAGAAGTTCCAGGCAATTTATGTGTAAGGTCGACTCGACCTCGGACCATCTTCCACCGGTGGAGATACTGCCACAGCGAGCGCCCCAACCGTGTAGACTCGCGTCCGACTCTATAACCATGTCCGGCGCGGAGCCGAAGATGGCCCGGCCGTTCCATGCCTCCATGTGGTCCAACCACCAACGTAGCTCGTCTCTGGAGTCGTCGTCCAGGGTCAATACGCTCTCGTACGAGCCCCCGGCCCGAAGATGGGAACCCTTCAAACGTTGTAGAGCCCGGTAGTGTAATGGGCCTGGGAAAATCGCTTGAATTGAGGAGGCCAGGAGGCCGATCACTCTCGCTAGTTGTCGGACTGAGAGAGAGGGGGCCCGTAGTGCACGCCGTATCTCCTTCTTCATCGCCCGAAGTTTGGTCTCTGGTAGGAACAGAAACTGGGTGACCGAATCGACCTCGAAACCCAGGAATTCTATCCTCTGTACCGGTTCCACAATGGATTTTTCCGAATTCACGAGGAAAACCCAGGCCTTCCAGGAGGTTTACCGTCCATCCCAGGTGCTTGAGAAGCTGGTTGGGGGACGAGGACATAATCAGTATGTCGTCCAGGTAAATAATCATGCGGACCCCTCGGGCCCTGAGGAAAGCCACTACGGGCTTCATCACCTTCGTGAAACACCATGGAGCCGAAGATAGACCGAACGGCAGACAGGTAAACCGCCATCGACGACCTTGCCACGTAAAGTGCAATAAGTCCCAGTGCTCTCTTGCCATGGGTATAGTCAAGTAGGCATCTTTGAGGTCCAACTTGACCATCCAATCTCCTTGACGGAGCAGGTCCCGGAGACAGTGGGCACCCTCCATCTTGAAGTGATGGTAACGGAGGAAAAAATGTAGGTGCTTTAGGTTTATCACCGGGCGGACACCTCCGCCTTTCTTGGCGACGAGAAACAAATTGCTCAGAAAACCTGGGTGGTCGTAAGGGATTTCTTGAATGGCTCGTTTGGCAGACAATTCCGCGATCTCCGCGGCAATTAGCTCGGACTGATCGTCCGGCAGTCTCAGTTCCTGTGGGATAAAAGTCTGGACAGGGGGAGACAACAGATCCAGACGGAAACCCCTGACCGTCTCCAGAACCCATACATCTGTGGTGATCATACCCCACATTTCTAGAAATAGCGCTAACCTGCCCCCCACACTCGCTCTGCAAGACATACGTTTTGGGGTACTCACCGTAAGGGCGTCTGTACGAGGGTTGTCCACGACCTCCTCGACTCTGCCAAGGTCTCCCACGTGAGGGAAAGAAGGGTGTTGGCTTATACTCCTGGTAGGTTCGTGGGGCGGAGAAGGAACCTCTGTGGGTCCGCGAGGGACCTCGAGCTCCACGGCCGGGTGGACGGCTCCTATACCTCCCGGCCCCATGGAAAACCTTAGGGCCAAAAACCCGCTTTAGGTTAGACTGCGCTTTATCAAGAGCGGTGAAGGTACGCATAAAGGAGCCCAAATCCTTGACAAAGCACTCCCCAAAGAGCATACCTTTGGCCGAGGCACCCGGCTCTTTCACAGCGAGATTCACTAACTTTGGCTCAATCTTGAGCAAAATCGCCTTGCGGCGTTCAGCCGACATGGCCGTATTTGCGTTGCCAAGGAGGCAAATCAACCTCTGGACCCACCCGATCGCCTCATCGAGGTCGATGGGTTTTGTCCCAGCTTTAGCTGCCTCCAAAAGCTCATAGAGCTTGGCAGCGGGGCCCAGGGTGTCCAGGATCTTGTCCTGGCAGTTATGTAATGAAAAACTCCAGCCCCTTCCTGGGCTTCCAGCCTGTCTTAGCCAGGAATTGGGAGATCTGAGGGTCAACCTCTGGCGTCTTGCACGCCGCATCAGGCACGGAAGGCCTCGGGCACTCAGCCCTCAATTTACTGCGCCCCTCTTTGGATAGAGGGGTACGCATACGAAGTGCCAGATAACTAGCAATGTGCGCGGGCGGGTCCCATTCCGCCGAGCGAGGGTGGCGGAGATCATCGGGATCGAACAGGGGGTAACCCTGAGGATCACAGATGTCCTGCCCCTCACCCGGAGGAAGTGCCGAAGCGTCAAACTCCGCCTCATCGCCGGAGCCCCCCCCCTCCTCATAGGAGGCGTAGTCAGGGGGGTCCGAATCCGACTCTCCAGTTTGATCGGTATCCGATCCCTCATCACGGGCATGCGCCCGTTTCCATTTTCTGGCCGATTTTGCCCGGCCAGCGGCTCTCTTGCGCGGAAACGCGCCATCTTGGACGGCCATGGGCACGTCAGTCAGGGCAGGTAACGCCTGCGTCACATCTGGAGAGACATGTTTAACCTTTGTTTGAGCCTTGCGACCCGCCTGAGTCTGAACTGCAGGCGTGGGAGCAGGCAACATGACAGGGGTCAAAGGCAGTGTTAACGCCTGTTGGATAGTGTGGGAGAGGGACGAGGACACGGTCCCCATGGCCGAAGCCAGAGCCCTCTGCATAGTAGAATCAATAAGGGCCTGGAACTCCTGGGAGGGAGTAAGGCCCAAGTCCCCTGCATGAGGAGTCTGAGAGGGGTCCATAATGGGGTAACTGGGGCTACCAGAACCCTCACCTCCAGCCTGCATAATGTGCAGAGCAGAGAAAACAAAATGATGTACTGTACCTTTAAATAATAAAATCAGGCACCGATCAACCGGAGCAATATTGAGTCAAGGCAGTATTAGGGGGAACACAAAGAGTTAACAACAGGGGTTGATTAACCCACAAGCAAAATACCTGCACAGAACAGTTATAGGGGAGAGGTAAGGGAGCCGACCCGTAGAAAAAAGCCGCCCAGCCCTCGTGCGATGAGGCAGAAGATGGCCGCCGTGTGCAGAGCGCGCCACGCTGCCACTAAGCTCCTCCCCCGCCAATGGCCGGGGAGCGCGTGAATCACACGCGGCCGGGAACTCCCTCGCACCAGCGGGTGCGAGGAGATAGCTATCGGGTCGGCAAACAAACGCGGCCGCACACGCAGCCGCGAGGGGAGAGGGAAGGGAATCGAGGAGCACTAAACTCCGATGTCAGTCTCCCCTGCTAGCCGCGAACCCTGTCTGGGTGAGAGACAAGCCAACACAGACAGGGGAAGCGGCGGAAAAAACGCAGGGGAGGCAAACAGTAACAAGAAACCTCAATAAAAATAGACGAAATAAAACGAAAATAAACGAAAATATACAGAAAAAACAGCAAATACTGTAATCAACAATAATATTGGGTAGTAAACACAGGGTATAAAACCCTAATAAATACAATCAAGCACACAATTTAGGAGAGAAAAAATAATACTTAGCTGGTCTGAGGACAGCAGCAAAGAAAGAGGAAGTGGAAATACAAGGATGGAGATTTATGGACTGTTCCTAGAGACTGATTGGCTGCCCTGTTACTAGGCAGATATGGTTGTATCTGTTATATATTTCATATTCTACATATTTTTTTCTCTTTCAGTTATATTTTTTCTTTGCTGCTGAGGAATAAAGTAAGAAAGAGATAGCATAATAGGAGCCTCCGTGTCATTAATAAAATTTAGGATTTAGCAGGTTACATCATAATCCGGTTCAGACAAGGCAAAGCAAGGACAAACATTGGAAATGAAGAGGAGAAATTAAAGCATTATTTCACTTCACCTGATCTCTGTATGCTTTCTCTATGCTGACTGCTGGTGTAATGGGGGTGTCCATTACAGAATACTCTCTGTTAGCTTCTTTAGCCATCATTTCCAATGTTCCCCTGCTACCTCTTGTCTCAAATCCCCACTGTTTCCTTTAGATTGCAAGCTCACGGGCAGGGCCGTTACAAGGATTTTTAGCTACAAAATACATATTTGTTAACCATAAGGATAGCTAAAAATTATATTATAGATTCTGGGTAGTGACTGTTACCCTTTAATTAACAAGGCTCTAAGACAATAACATTTACAGAACTATAGAGGCAATGACAGCAAAGTGTTGAAGAAACCTAGAAGAGTTACAATGCTGGCCAAATAGTAGACAGAAGAGTGTACAGTATGAAACATTACATTGACCATTGTGCTCATGCAATCTGGGCCAGGACGAGCCAGTTATAGCCAAGGCTGTGGTCAAAATCAGAATTCTGGATTAGAAAACACAGGGAGAATAGATGATTATTGGACCAAACAATTGAACAATGAGATATGGTAAAGTAACTGTTTATAAAACATTATCTACATGTATGATATCATGGTTTATATATAAAAAGAAAACAAATCAAGGAACAAACTCCCACCAGCACATGGAATGTACTCTCTGGCCCAGCCCAGTAAAGTTATGTTTTCTTTTTTGGCCGTTTGAGTATTCTGTTATCTGTTGCCAACAATTCCCGCCAAGTTGCTTCAGACTAACCTTTATGACAACATAGTGATACCGTGCTTACTGAGGGTGAAAACAATGTTAAATCAGTAAGAATATTTTTATTCTAAATAACATCAAAAAATAGTATTATAGATATGCATATTTTATCTATGTTTGTGTCTAATATTTAAAAAAATAATGCTATAATTTTAGTAATACAAAATATTTTCTACACTTAGCATAGATCTTTCTGAATTGCCAAACAATTAGTGATATCTCATACCTTTGTCGAAGTGTGTAACTAGTTGCACAATGAGGAAAACCTTAGTTAAATTATACTTTCAAATATTTTTATGTTTAAAACTATCTTCAAGAACGATCGGTGCAAAGTATTATTTGACGTATAAAAATAAAAAAAACATATAAATCTGCCCAAATATTAAAGTGACACTCTAAACACCATAACTACTATAGTGTATTGACTTCACTTTGTTTTTTCTCAAAACACATTTGAGAAGCTTGAGAAAAACAGGAGTCCCTTCTGGTGCCCAAAAGCCAAACCTTTAACCACCATTCACAGTAAGCTGTGTGCCAGTGATGGGATAGGCACGTCATTTATCTATTGGTGGATAGGTTCACACTGATAACATGGAAGTTAAACTTCTATATTATTACATCAGTGGCCAAAGGACCAGGTTTTCGGATGCAGTGAGAAAAACCTGTTGGTCTCTTTTTAAAAATGGGCAGGAGATACTCCTTAAAACATAACCACTACAATATACTGCAGTGGTGATGGTGCTAAGAGTAATCCCTTCCTTTACAATATTTTTAAATTTATAAAATGTTTAAGAACTGAAAAACAATATTTAGTCGAGAGAGCCCAACTTTACTTTTCTTACATTACATTAAAGTTTTCCATCCTGAAGAGAAACTGATTATAGTACAGGAATCCCTTACCGACTGCATTTCCAGCTTGGTATGGCCTTTATAGTACAGATGCTTATTGGAACTCTACTTACTGTGTGTGGTCATTATGCCTACATACAGACATTGCATTTATATTATTGATGTAAGCTGCATCACATACAATGTCATCTGTCTCCTTACAAATAACCATAAGCAAGCACCCCATTTTAAAAAAATTAATTTTTTGTCAGAGCTATTCTATAGGACAAAAATCATATTACTTTTACAAGTTAATATTTCATCCACTGTCTGAAATGCTGCAATGATAGAACACGATACAATGTTTTAAATGTTCAATATTCCTAATGAGGATGAATGAGTACAGAAAAAAATATATTTGATATTTACACAATTATACTTTTGAGGTATATTTAATTATTTTAAAATAATATTATTGTGTTTCTGTATCAAACAAAAATAACTCAGTAGAGAAGGGGTTAAGATATTTTTGCAGATACTATCTGCTTTGGCTCAGTTCTTTTTGAAATGAAACAACAGGAGGCAAAAGATGTTTTGAAAAAAACAATGTAAAATTCTGATAAATTATTTAGCAAATGACATGAAAAAGAGAATGGTTGAACTTGACAATTAAAAACCTTCCAATTTCTTTAAAAAAACAAAACAAAAAAAAAACAATTATGATTGTGGAATAATAGCAAGTGATAAATAGATGTTTTTCAAAACATTGTCATGGCTAATCCTTACGGCTTATTAAATGAAAGTAATACCTTTTCTAATTGAATAACTAAAATAGATATACGGTTTCTATCACTGTCAAAAAGTTTTACCCATAACTCGAAAATAAATGTAATATGGATCTGTTCAATATTTAATCGTTTAATTTGTTGATGGATCACGAATGTTAAATTATGTTGAGGGAAAAAATCTGGTTAAGTTTCTGGGCGATGGCCACCAATTTTATTATTTTTTTACAAGATTTTTTTATTTTCAAAGAACCTGCACCTTTAAGTTGATCTCTGCATCTGAAATCAAATATAAAGTAAAACATCTACCAATTAAAACAATGCATACTTGTGATTATGCCCCTCTACCGCCCGTCATGAGTTTTGAACAACTAATGCATTTAACGGAAACATGCTGGGGCCGTGAAAGAAATAATTAGTTGCCATCTTTGGATAATAGAGTATTTTAAAATCAATTAACCTTAATGGGCAGACTTCTCTAATTTTCTCCTTATTTCACTGTTTGACACAATGTGTTGTTGAATTGACGCCTCACTGACAAATAGTAGCCCAGAATCTCTTAGAAAATGTAATCTTCTCCAGAAGAACAAAAATAGTATTTTTTTTTTTCGTGGCATTTTATAGCTAGCCATAATTTAAAGAGACTTGAGCCATTAACAGAACAAGAGCTTAAGTTCTTTTTATTTATTTATTTTAGCACAGTTCCACTTCTTACTTCATCATTCGTTCGTAAGTTCTTTATTAAATTTATTTTCTTCAAGTTCTTTTGTAATGAGATCCAGGTCTAAATTAAGGTGAGTTCGCATTTTTTTTTTTATTCTTTATTTTGGTTGTGCACAGGATGAACAAACAGCCGGCGTGTGCCATAACAGCGACATCCGGTAGAATAGGTGAACATTGGTATTACATGTTATGGCATTTGATATACAGGCACATTTTGTAAAATATTTATATGATCTCTAGAACAGTAGTTTAGGTTCACGTTTGGTTTTGAATATGGTAGCATAATGCACATGTCATGAAATAGGTAGAGGAGAGACATAGGAGGAGAGCATGGCTTGTGCATGAGAATGTACATATAGGGTTAAGTAATAATAAAATAAAATTAACTGGATAACAGTGCTCATTACTAGCGTATATGTGTTAATGAGTTGCATACTGTAGTCTAGGATTGTATAACACATAATGATTATTAGGTTGGGCAGGTCTGAAGTTTACATGCTATGTTCGTCTGGGGTTATGATTGCAGGCACAACTATACATATTAGTTCAACATTTCACTGCTGTGCATAAATCAACAAATGTGTTTAAAACAGAGTTTTAACGGTAATCTAGCACGAGTATGTCGTGACGTGGAGGTAGGAGAAGGTAGCCCAAGCTGAGACTTGTCGTCTAACATTAAGCTGTACAGTGATGGCCTATAGGCTATACCGATGCACATTTTCGTTGGGGGTCAAGATTTGTACACCCTTAAACTTAAATGTTGTATGAATATAGAAAACAGCACATCAATTAGCTAACAGGCTTAATCGTGTCTGTAATTAGGTTAGCAGGGTATGCTGCACATTTTCTATAGATACATGCACATATAAGAACTTTGCTTGTGTGTGAAGGTAACATTAAGCTTGAACATTAGAATACTTGTGTGGTTAGAATAAAAATAAAAATAAAACAAAACTACGTAATTGTCAAGGCAATAACAGTAAGCTGAATAACAGATTATAAGTGGTTAGTCTCGGTACAGTCTCGGACCGGTTGAATACTGTCTTAAGCTTGTGCCCGTAGTAGTCAGGCTGGGTGAAGATTAAGTAGCAGGGTCCTGGTCGGATCAACAGTGGTGAGTAAGCTTTTCAGACTGTGTCATCGGGCGTGTCGTGGGATAAAGGTAATATGAGACAGAGTCCCGTACTTGTGGGTCGCTCAAATGCCCACTCTTACCACAATTGTCCCGCTGCTAATCCCTAGTCCAGTTATTTGAACGGGTCCAGCGAAACAAACCTCCCTGATCTTGCCTCTTGGTGTTCGTGGGGCTACCGCCTGTGCTCTTTGCATGTTGCGAGCAGTCCTGTATGCTGTTCAGCCTATGCCCTGCAGTGGGAGGCCGCAGGTGCACGGGTGTCTGTCTCCCCTGCGTACCAGTGCTTCGAGGGTTGCTGCCTTCGGCTGTGCATCTGCATCTCCCCCTGCATCACGTTGGGCTTTGTGGCGATCAATGTGGGGATTTGTGCTGTGCTGATTGCTGGCTTCCTGGTCCGCTGAGTGAGGGATTGGCCGGGTCTTCCTCAGTGGCACGGGATCGTAAGTTTCAGCGTTTGAGGGACCCGGTACCATTTCCCGCTTGATGGGGCTTCGGCTTAGTTTGGAGGTCGCTCTGGAGTTGTGAGGGGGACACCATAGCAGGGTGCGCCGGGTGGTCCACACCGCCACCTCTCTCATCACCAGCTGGTAATATTGTCTCCGGCCTTTGAGCTTTGCCCAGATATGGGTGCGCAGCAGGTCTATGAAGTCCCTTGTGTGCTTGGGTGGTGCGATGCGTGGGTGCCCAGGCTTAGGCCGCGGCCACGGCGCCATCTTGGCTGAGTTTTGCAAACTTCGTGTGGTTGCTGATTTCGCCGCTTGTGCCGGTATAGGCGTGGGGGTAACCGTCCCCAGCGAGGACCGGGATGAACCCCGCCGGTCCATAGAGGGGGGTGGCAGGGCTGCGGTGGGTTTCTGCTCAGCAGCGAGTCCTGTGACGGGGGATCGGCCATCTCTCCCAGTCCTCAGGCCTCGCCCCGAGTTAGGCCTCATGGTCGGTTCGAGATTTTCTGTGGTGTTTCGGTGTCGGACTTGTATCGGAGTGTTCAGAATGCTTTTCTGTGTGTTGTTCCGATCTCCATTTGCCGTTAGTGCCAGTATGTCAGTCGGTAGCCTCACACGTTTGTCCGTTGTCGCAGGAGCTCTCAGCATGTGCGACTGGCCATCTTTGCTGTCAGGCCTCGCCCCCCGAGAGTTAGCATTTTTAAAGGGATTCTGCTTTCAGAGAAAAGTTATTCAATGTTATCTCTTTTAAGACCATTTATTTTGTTTTTTTTAAATTTACATAATTATAAAATATATTATTAAGAAATGTCAGCTGAAAGTTAAAGTGGGGTTTGACTGCCCCCAAAATCTCTCTAACTAAGCCAGATGCATACATGCCGTGGGATATCCAAAATAATCATGAGACTTGACACATCTTGGGCGTTAAACACCTGAACTTTATTAAAGAAGATCTGTTTTTTTTGCCTTAGTCATGCCTTTAATACTGTGTATTGTCCCCTCTAGCATCAATGACAGTGTGCAGTATAGTGATGTCGCGAACATAAAATTTTCGGTTCGCGAACGGCGAACGTGAACTTCCTCAAACGTTCGCAAACTGGCGAACCGCCATTGACTTCAATGGGCAGGCGAATTTTAAAACCCACAAGGAATCTTTCTGGCCACAATAGTGATGGAAAAGTTGTTTCAAGGGGACTAACACCTGGACTGTGGCATGCCGGAGGGGGATCCATGGCAAAACTCCTATGGAAAATTACACAGTTGATGAGTCTGGTTTTAATCCTTAAAGGGAATCACCTAACATTCCTAAATCACAAAGGATATGGATTGACACCTGACATATGACATATTGACACCTTGACATATGGATTGACACCTGTCCTCAGAGACCCTGATACACACTGACACAGAGCAGAATAGGGACTGTTCCTCCTACATAGGGTCACTTGGCAGATATGGATTGACACCTGTCCTCAGGGACCCTGATACACACAGACACAGAGCAGAATAGGGACTGTTCCTCCTACATAGAGTCACCATGTTTAGCCCAAGGCAGCTCATCTCATCAGGCCTTTTTTAGTCGAATGTATCACCCACTGTCAGTCCCTTCAAGATCCATCCCTCATTCATCTTAATAAAGGTGAGATAATCTAGACTTTTTTGACCTAGGCGACTTCTCCTGGCTGTGACAATACCTCCTGCTGCACTGAAGGTCCTTTCTGACAGGACACTTGAAGCGGGGCAGGCCAGAAGTTCTATCGCAAATTGGGATAGCTCAGGCCAAGCCTGCACACCCAGTAGTCAAAGGGTTCAACGCTCCTCAGAGTGTCGATATCTGCAGTTAAGGCGAGGTAGTCTGCTACCTGCCGGTCGAGTCGTTCTCTGAGGGTGGATCCCGAAGGGCTGTGGCGATGCGTAGGACTTAAAAAGCTCCGCATGTCCTCCATCAACAACACGTCTTTAAAGCGTCCTGTCCTTGCCGGCGTGGTCGTGGGAGGAGGAGGATTACTTTCACCTCTTCCCCTGTTGGATTCCCGTTGTGCTGTGACATCACCCTTATACGCTGTGTAAAGCATACTTTTTAATTTATTTTGCAAATGCTGCATCCTTTCCGACTTGTTGTAATTTGGTAACATTTAAACCACTTTCTGCTTATACCGGGGGTCTAGTAGCGTGGACACCCAGTACAGGTCGTTCTCCTTCAGCCTTTTTATACGAGGGTCCCTCAACAGGCACGACAGCATGAAAGACCCCATTTGCACAAGGTTGGATGCCGAGCTATTTCCCGTTCCTCCTCCTCAGTGATCTCAATGAAGGTATGTTCTTCCCCCCAGTCACGTACAACACCATGGGTACCAGATAGGTGACAACGAGCACCCTGGGATGCCTGTTGTGGTTGGTCTTCCTCCTCCTCCTCAAAGCCACATTCCTCCTATGACTCCTCTTCCTCACAATCCTCTTCCAGCGTTGCTGCAGGTCCAGCAAGCGATGCTGATAAGGCTGTTTCTGGTGGTGATGGTGACCACAACTCTTCCTCTTCCTCTTCACGCTCATCTACGGCTTGATCCAGCACTCTTCGCAGGGCACGCTCCAGGAACAAAACAAATGGTATGATGTCGCTGATGGTGCCTTCGGTGCGACTGACTAGGTTTGTCACCTCCTCAAAAGGACGCATGAGCCTACAGGCATTGTGCATGAGCGTCCAGTAACGTGGCAAAAAAATTCCCCACTCCCCAGAGGCTGTCCTAGCACCCCGGTCATACAAATATTCATTAACGGCTTTTTCTTGTTGGAGCAGGCGGTCGAACATTAGGAGTTTTGAATTCCAACATGTCGGACTGTCGCAAATCAAGCGCCTCACTGGCATGTTGTTTCGCCGCTGGATATCTGAAAAGTGCGCCATGGCCGTGTAGGAACGCCTGAAATGGCCACACACCTTCCTGGCCTGCTTCAGGACATCCTGTAAGCCTGTGTACTTATGCACAAAGCGTTGTACGATCAGATTACACACATGTGCCATGCACGGCACATGTGTCAACTTGCCCAACTTCAATGCCGCCAACAACTTTGTTCCGTTGTCACAAGCCACTTTGCCGATATCCAGTTGCTGCGGAGTCAGCCACTTTTCCACCTGTGCGTTCAGGGCGGACAGGAGTGCTTGTCCGGTGTGACTCTCAAACCCAAGACGGCGTGACACTGCTGTATCCGGGATGTGGAATAGTACCTGGGGAGCTGGGGGGGTGCCGTTGATGTGGAGCAAGATGCAGCAGCAGTAGTGGACTCAGCTGAGGAGGTTATGGAAGAGGATGGAGTAGGAGGAGTAGAGGAGGTGGCAGCAGGCCTGCCTGCAAGTCGTGGCGTTGTCACCAACTCCTCTGCAGAGCCATGCATTCCATGCTTGGCAGCCGTCAGCAGGTTTACCCAATGCGCAGTGTAGGTGATATACCTGCCCTGACCATGCTTTGCAGACCAGGTATCAGTGGTCAGATATACCCATGCCCCAACACTGTGTGCCAGACATGCCATTACTTCCTTTTGCACAATCGAGTACAGGTTGGGGATTGCCTTTTGTGCAAAGAAATTTCATCCGGTTACCTTCCACTGCGGTATCCCAATAGCCACAATTTTTTTGAACTCCTCAGACTCCACCAGCTTGTATGGTAAAAGCTGGCGGGCTAATAGTTCAGACAAGCCAGCTGTCAGACGCTGGGCAAGGGGGTGACTTTCTGACATTGGCTTCTTACGCTCAAACGTGTCCTTGACAGACACCTGACTGTGAGCAGATAAGCGGGAACTGCTCAAAGCGAGAGACGGAGTGGCGGATAGTTGAGAGGGGGCAAGGAGGACAGCAGTGGTTGACGTGGCTGAAGATGCTGGACCAGGAGGAGGATGGCGGCTTTGAGTTTGTGTGCTGCTTGTACTCATGTGTTGATCCCATAGGCGTTTGTGATGTGCGATCATGTGCCTACGCAAAGCAGTTGTACCTAGGTGGGTGTTGGACTTCAAACGACTCAGTTTCTTTTGGCACAGGTTGCAAATGGCATCGCTGTTGTCAGAGGCAGACACACAAAAAAATGCCACACTGCTAAGCTCTGCAATGACGGCATTCTGGTGGTGGACACAGCATGCGTTGATTGGCGTGCTGTCGGGCTGACCCCGGGTGCCGATGCATGCTGTCTGACTGTGCCACTAGCTCCTTGCGACGACCTCCCCCTGCTTCCAACTCGTCTCCTCCTCCTCCTCCTCTCTCTCTCCCCATCTGAACCTTCGCCCTGTTCTTCTTCTTGCCGAGCGGGCAGCCACGTGACATCCATGGACGCATCGTCATCATCAACCGCTTCACTTGTATCTGACAACTCAGCAAAGGAAGCAGCAGCGGGTACAACATCATCATCATCACACCGTACCTCCATGTGTGTAATGCTGCCTGCCTGAGACATATCCCTGTTATCTACATCCTCTGGCAATAATGGTTGCTCATCACTCATTTCTTCAAACTGATCTGTAAATAACTCCTCTGACATACCAAGTGAAGCGGCTGTGGTGCTGGTGTTGGTGGTGGCGGCAGGCAGGTGAGTGGTATCTTGAGAGGTGCCCGAAGCTAAGCTGGAGGAGGATGGTGCGTCAAGGTTCCGAGCGGATGCTGTAGAAGATTGGGTGTCCTGTGTTAGCCAGTCAACTATGTCCTCAGAACTTTTCAAGTTCAGGGTACGTGGCCTCTGAAAACTGGGCATTATTCTAGGGCAAAAGGGAATCACAGCACCACGACCACCATGGCCCCTGCGGGGTGGCCTGCCTCTGCCTGTCATTTTTTTGGGGATTAGTGGTACTATGCATGCAAGCTACTGTGAGACCAGATATGAGTGGCAATGTGCACTGGCAGAGGTTGGCAGAGTACACGCTGTTGGCCTGACACACAGACGCTTGCAGACAACTAAATGCTAATTAATCTATTACAGTGAAAAAAATTTGGGGGGGTTTAAATGCAAGCTATTGTGACACCAGATATGAGATGTGGCACTGGGCAAGTGGGCACAGTATCCGCTGGGAGCCTGACACAGAGACGCTTGCAGACAACTAACTGCTATTCAATCAATTACAGTGAAAAAAATGTTTGTGGGTTTTTAAATGCACGCTATTGTGCCACCAGATATGAGTGGCACTGTGCACACTGGCACTGTGCACACTGGCAGAGTACACGCTGTTGGCCTGACACACAGACGCTTGCAGACAACTAACTGCTAATTAATCTATTACAGTGAAAACATTTTTTTTATTTTTAAATGCAAGCTATTGTGACACCAGATATGAGTGGTGGCACTGGGCAAGTGGGCACAGTATCCACTGTGAGCCTGACACACAGACACTTGCAGACAACTAACTGCTATTCACTCTATTACAGTGAAACAAAAGTTTGTGGGTTTTTGAATGCACGCTATTGTGCCACCAGATATGAATGGCACTGTGCACACTGGCAGAGTACATGCTGTTGGCCTGACACACAGACGCTTGCAGACAACTAACTGCTAATTAATCTATTACAGTGAAATTTTTTTTTGTTTTTAAATGCAAGCTATTGTGACACCAGATATGAGTGGTGGCACTGGGCAAGTGGGCACAGTATCCACTGTGAGCCTGACACACAGACGCTTGCAGACAACTAACTGCTATTCAATCTATTACAGTGAAAAAAAGTTTGTGGGTTTTTAACCCCTTAAGGACACATGACATGTGTGACATGTCATGGTTCCCTTGTATTCCAGAAGTTTGGTCCTTAAGGGGTTAAATGCACGCTATTGTGCCACCAGATATGAGTGGCACTGTGCACACTGGCAGAGTACACGCTGTTGGTCTGACACACAGACGCTTGCAGGCAACTAACTGCTAATTAATCTATTACAGTGAAAAAATGTTGTTGGGATTTTAAATGCAAGCTATTGTGACACCAGATATGAGTGGTGGCACTGGGCAAGTGGGCACAGTATCCACTGTGAGCCTGACACACAGACGCTTGCAGACAACTAACTGCTATTCAATCTATGACAGTGAAAAAAAGTTTGTGGGTTTTTAAATGCACGCTATTGTGGCACCAGATATGAGTGGCACTATGCACACTGGCAGAGTACACGCTGTTGGCCTGACACACAGACGCTTGCAGACAACTAACTGCTAATTAATTTATTACAGTGAAAATTTTTTTTTCGTTTTAAATGCAAGCTATTGTGACACCAGATATGAGTGGTGGAACTGGGCAAGTGGGCACAGTATCCACTGTGAGCCTGACACACAGACGCTTGCAGACAACTAACTGCTATTCAATCTATTACAGTGAAAAAAATGTTTGTGGTTTTTTAAATGCACGCTATTGTGCCACCAGATATGAGTGGCACTGTGCACACTGGCAGAGTACAAGCTGTTGGCCTGACACACAGATGCTTGCAGACAACTAACTGCTAATTAATCTATTACAGTGAAAAATAAATTGTTTTTAAATGCAAGCTATTGTGACACCAGATATGAGTGGTGGCACTGGGCAAGTGGGCACAGTATCCACTGTGAGCCTGACACAGAAGCTGGCAGGCAGGCAGGCAACTGCAATTAGATTACATACAAAAAAAGCAGACTGATGTTCTAGCCCTAAAAAGGGCTTTTTGGGGTGCTGTCCTTACAGCAGAGATCAGATGAGTCCTTCAGGACTGTAGTGAACACTGAATACACTAGCCTAGCTATCCATTTCCCTATCAAATAAGCAGTAGCTACACTTTCCCTCCTCTATCTAAGAATGCAGCTTTAGAATGAATCTAAAATGGATGCTGTACAGGAGGTGGGAGGGTCTGGAAGGGAGGGTCTGATGCTGATTGGCCGCAATGTGTCTGCTGACTGTGAGGCACAGGGTCAAAGTTTAGTCAATGATGACAAATAGGGGGCGGATCGAACCACGCATGTGTTCATCCGCCGTGGCGAATGCGAACACGCTATGTTCGCCAGGAACTATTCGCCGGCGAACAGTTCGGTGCATCACTTGTGCAGTATTTTGTAATAGTTTTGTAAGAGGACCCTAATTCTTGCAGGTGGTATAGCTGCCCATTCGTCTTGGCAAAATGCCTCCAGGTCATACAAAATCATTGGTCGTTTTGCATGAACTGCACGTTTGAGATCTCCCCAGAGTGGCTCAATGATATTAAGGTCAGGAGACTGTGATGGCCACTCCAAAACCTTCACCTTTTTTTTGTGCTGTAACCACTGGAGGGTCAACTTGGCCTTGTGCTTGGGGTCATGCAAATTGGCAGTATTTTCTGATAACATGCTGCATTCATCTTGCCTTCAATTTTCACCCCCCAAACATCAGTGAGCCACCACCATGCTTCACCATGCTTCACAGTGGTAATGGTATTCTTTTGACTATAGGCCTTTTTGACCCCTCTCTAAGAATAGTGATCATGGTTGTGACCATAAAGCTTTTTTTCTGGTCTTGTCACTACAAATTACAGTGTGCCAGAAGCTGTGAGGTGTGTCAAGGTGTTGTCAGGCATATTGTAACCCAGCTTTTTTGTGGCATTGACACAGTAAAGGCTTCTTTCTGGCAATTCGACCTTGCAGCTCATTTTTGTTCAAGTATCGTCGTATTGTGCTCCTTGAAACAACCACGCAGTCTGTATTTCTGATACCTCTAGGTTTTTCTTTGTATCCCAAACTATTTTTCTGGCAGTTCTGGCTGAAATCTTTCTTTGTCTACCTGACCTTGGGTTGGCATCAAGAAATCCCCAGATTATCCACTTCTTAATAAGTGAATGAACAGTACTGATTGCCATTTTCAAGGCTTTGGCTATCTTTTTATATCCTTTTCCATCTTTATAAAGTTTCATTACCTTGTTATGAAGGTCTGACAGTTATTTTCTTCTCCCCATGGCTCAGTATCTAGCCTGCTCAGTGCATCCACGTGAGAGGTAACAAACGTATTGACTATTTATACAAAGACACTAACTGCAATTTAAAAAAGCCACAGGTGTGGAAAATTAACCTTTAATTGCCATTTTAACCTGTGTCTGTCACCTTGTGTGTCTGTAACAAGGCCATTTGGGTTATTTCTGTTATCATTATGATTTAAAAAGGAGCCAAACAATTATGTGATGATAGATAATTAGCTTTATAAAAATGATTATTGCATGATCAGTAATATGTTCAAAATCAGTGGCAACATTTTACAATTTCTGCCAGGGTATGCAAAAAAATTTAGCACAACTGTACTTTTGAGGACAAAACATCTTTTCCCACATAAAAATATATATCATCAAAAATATGTATCTTCAAAAATAATATACAAACACTGAATCTACAATAAATAAGGACCACAGGACCACAGATAGTGTATAACACCGTAATAGGGCTTTTAATATATTGCACTCATGGACATAGATTGATTGTCGTCAGAATAATGCATATGTAATAGAATCTTCTTTCTTCTCTTTTCCCAAGTTAACACAAGTAGGGAAAGAAGAAAGACAAGCACATAGTGCAAGATTGTATATTAAAAAAATACACCTTTAATATAAAATGCACTCACAAGTTGACAAAAAGACACATCTAAAGTCACACTCTAAATGTATCCTCCAGTCAGGAAAAGTCCATCTTGGACCACCATAAAGCAGGAACAATTAAAAAATTGAAACACACTTAAAAGTTAATTAATGCAAATACTAAATGTATATCTTCTCGCCCTATGCGTTTCGTCCATCTGTAGGGACCTCTTCAGGGGAATCCAGTCGCATAAATTAAATTCATGCCACGTTCACATTTATATGTCTGTCAGGCACCTGCCCGAACTGCCATTAGCCAATCCGATGTAGTACAATAATATACTCCACCTGATGTCAGTAGTTTATTGCTGAGATTAATGCCAAATTTTCACAGAATTCACATAATCCACCTGGAACTTTTGTTCTGGGCAAGGTAATGACGCCCCAATAATGGGGCTGGAGATTGAGTTACACATCTGGCCGCAGACAGGTTAAATTCTGTATGTGCAGCATTTCGTAACAAAATTCAGGGAAATCCCTCTCAAATGTGGATTTTTTTCAGATTTTCTCCACTAATTTGTCTGATTACTTGCCTACTATAGGGATCCGCAACAAATTGCTTGTAAATCCATTGTATTCCTTAAAATTAAGAAGTCACTTTACTGTTGTGTTCATCAAAGAGTCACACCACTTGTTTTGCCTTTTCAAGATTTATTAATGCAAATGTCTTTGTACCCAATGACGTTCCACACAATACGTGAACTTATTTTGTCATCCACACATGACACCTCCAACTAGGTGTGAAGTTTTAGAACCCAGAAACATTTTATGGAGTCGTTGAATTTATGCTGTTTTGACCTTTACATTTTCTATAATTTGATTACCTGACAGAAGCTTTTGTGCCCATAACTACTTCAGAAACAATTTTCATAAAAATAGTTTCCTGCTGGGCCATTTATATTCTCATTCATTGTGCAATTTGTCAGGAAACTGAAATCTTACAAACAATGCTGTGTAAGAAAGTTGGGATGTTTGATTGATCAAAATAACATATTTAAAAGGTTAACATATTACATCACAATACAGATATGTTTCATTTAGGGTATATACCATGATTGGAGCTGAATGTGGTTATTTTATCTACATTTACGACTCTTTTCACCGTTAATATCACCGGTTAACAGTTGCCCGCTGTTGATATGAACCTGGCATTGATACATATTCGGAAACTAATTTACAAAAGTCTTTCTTTCAGAAGCCAGGTTTTTGTGCAAATACTAGCGGGCGTCTGTTGATTTCTGTTGATTGTATTATTTATAAGACAAAGTTATTCAGTAATTTAGTAAGTGACTATTCACAAGTCACATTATTATCAATACTTTGAGTTACAGTGACCTGCATAAGTATTCACTCCCTCATATATTAAGACATTTTGTATTGTTACAATTTGGAACTGAAATTGATTTAGTGGGATGTTTAACATTAGTTCTGCACAATGTACCTAACAACGTGAAAGCCCAAAGCATTTTTTTTTACTAAGACTAAAACATAGACATTTGTTTATGGCCAGATTTGCATCAAGAGTACTTGTAATCATACAATTCTCAAGTGCCCCCCAACCTCTACTCTGAAAATAATGAAAATAAAAGCTTGACAAAAAAAACGTAATGGTTTAAATGATAACAAATATTGTATACAGTGTGTGTCTGTGTGAGTGGAGGCATATGACTGTATGTATGCACATATCTGTGTATATGTATGTCTATTGTGTGTGTCCATATATGTGTACTGTGTCTGTGCAGCAGTGTGTGTTTGTAATAGTGTGGGTAATGGTAGTAGTGTGTTTGTAATAGTGTGGGTAATGGTAGTAGTGTGTTTGTAATAGTGTGGGTAATGGTAGTAGTGTATTTAACAGTGTTGGTGTAAGTAACAGCATTTGTAGTAGTGTGTGCAGCAGTGTGTATAGTTGTGTGTGTGAAGCCAATAATGCCTGCAAAAAGGCAATTAAAGTGGCTAAACTAGAATATGAGAAATTGATAGCCAAAGAATCCAAAACAAACCCCAAAACATTTTTCAAGTAGATCAATTCTAAAAAATAAATAAAAAAAATGAAAGTGTAGGTACACTGGAAACAGAGATGTGTCTGTTAGTTAATGAAGACCAGGAAAAGGCAGACATTTTTAGTTACTATTTTTCTTCAGTCTATATTAATGAGGGTCCTATGGCAAGAGATATGCAAATGATTGCTGCACAAAAATTGCAGATAATTTGTGATTGGATGACTTGCTATGGATGACCTTACTAGAAGAAAGAGGTAAAGGAGAGAAGCAAAGAATAAAGAATAAAGTAAATAAGCTCCCCTTAAAGAGACATTCTCAGCTGACCCGCTCTTTGGAAATTCCCTTTTTGTAATAAATAGACCGGAGAGATAAAATAAAACACCAAGAGAAAGTAATATAACTAATATAGACAAAAAAAAATGAGAAATGGATAAAGCAATAGAATTAAAGAAATTTAGCAACAGCAATAAAAGGAAACATTCAAAAGGAGGAAGTTTTTTTTTTTTTTTTAAACAATGTATTCTATATAGAAAAGAACACTCTGGCTGACAAAAACGGGAAGAGGATGAAGCAAGCCGCCATCACACGTATATGACACAAGCAATCAGCTTTTCTAATCATAAGAGCTGAGCACGGCAGTATCTAAAAGGAATACATTAATAGTGTGAACTGAAAGATTTGAAGGAAAAGAAGAAACATAAACTAAAGAATAAAGAAATAAGTAAGTAAGCGCATTTATAGGGACACCCTCAATGTACAATTTTGAAATTACTCTCTCTTCAATAACACAGACTAAAGAGGCAAGAGAAATTTAGCAGAGTAAATACAGAAAAAAAAACATTCTAGCATTTAAAGAAAAGAGGGAAGGAAGAGGAGGAGAAAAAGAAGAAAGGGAAAGCAAGATAGAAGAAGATGGAAAAATTTGGTTAAAGAATGGCATTAAAAAAATGCAGAGACCAAGCATCCGACTAATAAAAGGGGCAAGAAGACAGATGCAAAAACTGAAAAAAATCTTTTTTTCCACCACAATCTAATAGGGCTGACCCGGAATCACATTCGGACATTGAGTCTATAGTAAAAGATTTAAGTGAGGAGGCTATAAAAAACTCCAATGACTGAGGAATTATCCCCTCCGCTGCTAGAGTATTTAATTGGCTGCTTTTAAAGATAACTAGAGAAGATCAAAATGGAAATTTAAACAAGTATGACAGACTTTGAAAAAGAATTTATGGCTCTGGGAGCTAGAATTAAAACAAATGGAGAGAAAATTGGAGAGATAATGTTACAACAAGAGAGTACTCAAACAGACCAAAAAGTACTTGGAAAAAAGGATGAAAGAAAAGGAACAAAAATTGGCGGACGTTGAAGATAGGTCCAGAAGGAACAACCTAAGATTAAGAGATATATCTGAACAAATTACCAACGATAAATTAGAAGAATTTGTGAATGAATTTCTTCAGAAGTTAGGCGTTCAGATCTCCACCAACGTCCACATAATAGAAAGATGCCACAGAACTGTGAGAACATGACAGATGCCAGAACACTCTCCGAGAGATGTTTTAATATCTTACAAATCCTATAAAACTAAGGAACAAGCATTACAACTGTCAAGAACAGCACAACTGGAAGAACCATTTAATACAATTAAAATATTCGCTGATCTTTCCTGCTATACGAGAAACAAGAGAAGACAGTTTGCCCCAAGTGCTGAGGGATAAAAACATACAATACGAGTGGGGATTTTCAACCAAACGTATTATCTTCTACGAAGCTACAACCGCAATTATGGTAGGTCCAGACTCTACACGCGAATGGCTCAAATCCAAGAATATGGATTAGGAGGAGTGATAAGCTACAAGCGAAATAGACAAAGCAGACTCTCTCAAAAGAAAAGGGAAAGGAGAGAGGAGAAGAAGGCGAAGGAAGAGGAAGGAAAAAGAAGGGAAAAGGGGAAATCTATTTTTTTTCTCTTCTCGTTTAGTAATTAATATAAGGCAGAGAAGAACTGATAATGAGACATAATTTCAGAAATTGCTGTAATTACAATAGTAATTATTATTTAACCGAATCTTTCCTTCTACTTCTCTCTTTCTTTCCCTTTCTTTTTTTTCCTCCTCTTCCTTTTCTTTCTTTTCTTTAAATGCTAGACTGCTTCTTTTCTACCCTTTTAAGGTATAGGGAAATTCAGATATACTAAGATTTAAAGTCACTACAGGCAGTATAACAATGCATTAGAATTGGTATACACAAATATTTCAGGGTCAGACATTTGCTGATTGCAACACTTTGTTTGATCCCCTTAAAAAAATTTAACAATATTATAATGTCAGGAAAGGACTGTAAACTAATCGGGAGATGTCTAGAAGTTATAAAAACTATAAAAAAAAAGCTGATCCGTCCGAGAGGAATTAATAGTTGGGAAAAAGATCTTCAAATAGATATTACTTTAGCGGAATGGTATGCATTGCTACAGACAGTATACTCCACGGTTTATTGTCTAAATTTAGCAGAGATGCATTACAAATTACTCAATAGGTGGTATTTGACACCAGCACAAATGGCAAAAAATGTTTCCAAAAGAAATGTATTACTGTTGTAAATACGGTCATATGGATGCAAATGAAAAACACGTTTGGTGGGATTGTCCATTGATACAAACAGGTTGGAATGAAATCCTCGCAGAAATGAATAGGCTATTAGAAACTAGACAAATATGGACACCTGGGATGGTGTTATCGCACCTTAAGATGCCAGCCTTATCCTATAATAACAAACGTATACTTATCCACACACTTTTAGCCTTTAAAATGTCAATAGCTAGAAACTGGAAATCGGATCGAGCAGAATCTTGGCAAACAATAAAAGAGGTTGTAAAATATCAATGTAAAATGGAGAGAGGTATTGCCTCTAGGTTTCGGGTTAAGCCAAAAAAGTCCAAGAAATTGAATAAGTGGATTGAGATTTTGAAATGAAACACTGTAAATAGTACACTATTCCCAAATCGGGGATTCTCTTTCTGTACCTTCTGACTATTTGTGCTCTTTTTTAGAAATATGCCTGACAAATAGGATACTCATTCTTGAATCTATGTGGCGAGCCCCCAGGGCACAACTACCCCGTGATCCTTAGAGCTAGTGTGTCTTCACTGTTTCATGTGTATTATATTGTATGTTATTATTAGATACAAGCATTTTTATAATATATTTTTTTTTTTTT
The DNA here is from genome assembly GCF_036172605.1 of Pelobates fuscus. Taxonomy (NCBI): domain Eukaryota; kingdom Metazoa; phylum Chordata; class Amphibia; order Anura; family Pelobatidae; genus Pelobates; species Pelobates fuscus. The sequence continues at coordinate 64,253,872 of NC_086320.1, read as the reverse complement.
AAATGGAGAAGTTCTGAATCACAAAGCTCCACTGTAATCAAACTCATGACCTTTTTATTTTGATTACAGTAAGCGTGCATATTAGTTGCAGTAAATAAAACTATTTCCTTCGCGTTTTACGTTGCAAACAGAAATAAATAGCACATAAAAGTAGACCTGTCTCATTAAACATACTTTCACAAATTGCCTATATTATGATTTTATTTCACAAGTAATGTAATCATTTGGAGATATTAGAGTTATTAATTATGTATTATGTTATTTCTGCAATAACTTCATCTTCTTATTATTCACTTACGGTTCCTAAGAAAGATAAACCTTTTCTCATTCGTGCTCCTGAAACTGCCTGAACATTTCAACGTCCACTAATCAAGTAGAATAATGTATACATTGTCTCTTAATAACATTCGTGCATTTATATGTTATTAATGATAAATACACGGAGACCCCAGGAGCCAAGAGGTCAGATTAGAAGGTAAATCAGATTAGAAGGCTTTCTTGTATTGCTAGGTAAAATTTATACAAATGGAACTATTAAAAAAAAAATTAAAAAGGAAGAAGAATGGATTATTATGTGTCAACATGGGAAATAATTGAATAAAATGTGCATTATTTTGTTTTCATAGAAGTATTTTTCAAGTTGTATGATATTTTTGCTTGTTACATTCTTTAAAAATAATACATGTGATGTTTCATTTATCTTTTGATTTTTATTTCTATTTTAATGATCTGTCTAAAGTAATTTGCAGAACTGTAAATGTCCTCCAATATTATTGTATGTTAGAATTGGTCCTAATTGTCAGGGTACCTGAGGTCTCTACCTCTGAGAGAGGTAGAGACTTAGAAGTTTATCCGTCCAGAAGGGCTGTTTCCTCCGTTCCTTGCGGCTCTTCCGGTCATTTACACGCCGGCCGCAAGGGATCCACTTCCTTTTGTAACACAACGCCCAGCAGTCGACATCATGACGCCAACCCGGACCGACCTGTCACTCAATTGTCTGGAGACTAATCAGGACTCGTCGGAGGCGTGTCCACTCTCCTGAGCCAGGGTATTTAACAGTGCTTCTTCCATTTGCTCATTGCCCTGTCGTGGTTCTAGCCTGTCTAGTCACCCAGCGCTCTTGTATTCCAGTTATCCTTTTGGTTCCGACCCGGCTTGTTTGTATTACTCTGCTTATCTCTGTTACCCTTTGACTCGGCTTGTTCCTCGCTTACCTGTCTTCTCGTTCCCTCGACCTCGGCTTGCCTTTGACCATCCTCTATATCTCCGTACGTTAGTCCGGCCATTCTAAGGTCCGGTATACGTACCTTTCTACTGTCTGTACTCTGCGTGTTGGATCCCTGTCCCGATCCTGACATTACGACAGGGCCAATGGATCCTGCAAGTACAAACAGTCAGCTTGGTCCTTCCGATCCTAGGTTTGAAGCCATGGAACACAGAATGGATCAGATGGCTCTAGCACTACAGGCGTTATTATCTCGTGCTAATAACCCACCAGAGGAGACGCGTACTACTTCTATTTCCCCTGTGAGTTCAGGCCTAGAGGTAGCCACTGTAGGTGCCTCTTCCCGTATTACCCCACCAGTACGTTATGGTGGTTCACCTGAGAAGTGTCGTGGTTTTTTAAACCAGATCAGTATCCACTTTGAATTACAACCTCGCTCCTATCCTACAGATAGGGCGAAGGTTGGATTTATTATCACCTTACTCATTGAGAGAGCTCTGAGATGGGCCAACCCATTATGGGAGAATGATAACCCGTTAGTATATAATTATAATGCCTTTGTAGCTGCCTTTAGAATAACTTTTGACCCCCTTGGTAGAAAGGTCAATGCAGCCAGATTACTTTTGCGCCTGAGACAAGAGAACCGAACACTTGTGGATTATGCACTAGAGTTCAGGTCTTTGGCGGCAGAAGTTAAGTGGAATGAGCAGGCTTATATAGATGTATTTTTGAACGGGCTATCAGATGTAATCCTTGACGAGGTTGCTACTAGAGAGCTTCCTGAAAATTTGGAGGATTTAATTTCGTTCATATCTCGCATTGATGAGCGTTTAAGAGAGAGACAGAACACTCGAGAGAGGAACTTTAGACCTTCCTTTAAATTAGCTCCCGCATTTCAAAGTCCTGATTCCACTACCTCACTGTTTCCTGAACCTATGCAGATAGGCAATACTCGCCTCTCAGAAGAGGAGAGACAGTACAGGAGAAGGGAGGGATTGTGTATGTATTGTGGAGTCAGAGGTCACTTACGCCTGAATTGTCCTAATCGCTCGAGAAACGCCCGCACCTAAGTTTCTCTAGAGGACAGGCCTTGGGTGTTTCTATTTTGTCCTCTACTCATAAATATAAAGATCACAGGCTTCTGCTACCAGTTTCTTTAACTTGGGAGAAGGGAGTACTAAAGACCACGGCTTTGATAGATTCCGGAGCTGCTGAGAATTTTATCGACCAGGCCTTTGCTACTAAACACACTATCCCATCCCAGTTAAGGGATACACCCTTGGCCGTTGAGGCCATAGATGGTAGACCTTTACTTGAGCCTGTTATCTTTCATGAAACCATACCCGTTAACTTAACTGTTGGTATCTTACACAACTTATCGCTTATGCTTATTTCGTCCCCCTTCTGTTCCCATAGTCCTGGGTTACCCATGGTTAAAGAGACATAACCCTATTATTGATTGGGAGTTAGGGGAGATACTCTCATGGGGCCAGGGTTGCCAGGAGAGGTGTTTACGGAGGGTTTCTCCATTGGGTGTAATTAACACACCAGGTAGTTCTACCCAGTCTACAGATTTACAGATACCGCCTCTGTACCTGGATTTAAAAGCAGTATTCGACAAAAGGAATGCTGATACTCTACCTCCACACAGGACTTTTGACTGTAAAATTAATCTGCTACCTGGTACCATGCCTCCGAGGGGTAATGTATATCCTCTATCCACCAAAGAGAATTCAGTTCTAGAGGAATATATTCGGGAGAATCTAGACAAGGGGTTCATTAGGAGATCTTCTTCTCCTGCCAGGGCTGTTTTTTTTTTTGTTAAAAAGAAGGATGGTTCCCTAAGACCTTGCATTGATTACCGAGGTTTGAATAAAATAACCATCAGAAATGCCTATCCGATCCCCTTGATTACCGAGCTGTTTGATCGCCTAAAGGGCTCTAAAATTTTCACCAAGTTGGATCTCAGAGGGGCATATAACTTGGTGAGAATCCAGCAAGGACACGAGTGGATGACAGCGTTCAATACCCGTTATGGGCATTATGAATACACGGTCATGCCTTTTGGTCTTTGTAACGCACCGGCAGTATTTCAGGATTTGATTAATGAAGTTCTTAGGGAATTTCAACATGATTGTGTTATTGTGTACCTGGACGACATACTTATACACTCTAGGGAGATTGAGACCCACCACAGACAAGTCAGAAAGGTATTACACAAACTTCTTCAACATGGGTTATACTGCAAATTGGAGAAATGTAGTTTTGACCAGTCTCAGATAGACTTTCTTGGATACGTGATTTCTGGGGAGGGTTTTAAGATGGATCCCGACAAACTCCAGTCTATTTTAGATTGGCCATTGCCTAAGGGACTCAAGGCTATTCAGAGGTTTATTGGTTTCTCCAATTATTATAGGCGCTTCATTAAGGGATACTCTTCTATTATTGCGCCTATTACCAATATGACCAGACAGGGGGCTGACACTAAGACTTGGTCTACTGAAGCTCTCATTGCTTTCAAGACTCTCAAGGAACTTTTTGCCTCTGCTCCAATTTTAGTCCACCCTGATACGACTCTGCCGTTCCTACTCCAGGTCGATGCCTCTGAGACAGGCGTAGGTGCTGTTCTGTCACAAAGGTTGGGGGTGGACAAACCACTACACCCTTGTGTTTTTTTTTTCCAAGAAACTGTCTGGCCCTGAGAGCAGGTATGACATCGGTGATAGGGAATTATTAGCGGTCATTATGGCTTTAAAGGAGTGGAGACATTTATTGGAGGGGACCTTACATCCTGTTACCATTTTAACGGATCACAAGAACTTGTCCTATATTGGGGAGGCTAAGCGACTGTCCTCCAGACAAGCTCGTTGGTCCTTATTCCTGACCCACTTCAATTATGTACTTACTTATAGACCTGGTTCTAAGAACTCTAAAGCCGATGCTTTGTCTCGCCAATATGAACCTTCTACTATATCTGAACCTGTTCTTGCCTCTATAGTTCCGAAATGCAATATTATCGCTAACACGAATCTCAGGATTCACTCTCCGTTACTTGCCGAGATCTTAAAGCTGCAACATCTAGCCCCTAAACAGACTCCCGGGGGTCGACATTTCGTTCCTCCTGCTCTTCAACTGGAACTGTTACAATGTTTCCACAACAGCAAGGTGGCTGGACATCCTGGCATTCGCAAGACGTGCGCTTTGATCTCTAAAGACTTCTGGTGGCCTGCTTTACGTAGGGATATCAAAGATTTCATCGGTGCGTGTGAGGTTTGTACTAAGACCAAGCAACCTCATACGCTTCCATGTGGATTTCTGCATCCCTTAGAGGTTCCAGAGAAGCCCTGGTCCTGCTTGGCTATGGACTTAATTGTCGATTTACCTATATCTAAAAAACAGACTGTTATCCTCACCGTGGTTGACAGATTCACCAAGATGGCTCACTTCGTTCCTCTGCCTAAACTTCCATCTTCTCCCGAGTTGGCAGAGATATTCGCAAGGGAGATTTTTTGTTTACATGGGATACCCTCCCAAATTGTATCTGACAGAGGTTCCCAATTTGTTTCTCGTTTTTGGAGATCCTTCTGCTCTCAACTGGGTATCAAATTGAATTTCTCTTCCGCCTATCATCCTCAGTCTAACGGAGCTGCTGAACGCACCAACCAAAAGATTGAACAATATTTACGTTGTTTTGTTTCCGAACACCAGGACGATTGGGTCGGTTTGATTCCTTGGGCGGAGTTCGCGCACAACAATCTCGTTTGTGATTCTACTCATTCAAGCCCCTTCTTCATGAATTATGGCTTTCATCCATCCATTCTTCCCTCGGTTTCTCCTTCCCAAGGGGTACCGTCGGTTGATGTTCATGTTGCCAATTTGAGGAAGTTGTGGGATCAGACTCGACAAATTCTTCTGCACAATTCTATGCTGGTTAAGAAACACGCTGATAAACGTAGAAGGTCGGCTCCGGTTTTTGTTCCAGGCGATAGAGTATGGTTAAGTACTAGAAACATTCGTTTAAAAGTGCCTTCCATGAAGTTCGCTCCTCGCTATATTGGACCTTACAGGGTTCTGGCTAGAATTAACCCAGTTGCGTATCGTCTAGCGCTCCCATCTGCCTTACGCATCCCTAACTCCTTTCATGTTTCATTGCTGAAACCGCTAGTCTGCAACAGATTTTCCTCCACGGTATCCTCTCCTCGCTCTGTTCAGGTGGAGGGTCAGGAGGAGTATGAGGTCAACTCTATCATCGATTCTCGAATATCCTGGGGGAGGGTACAGTATCTGGTCGACTGGAAAGGATATGGTCCTGAGGAGAGGAGTTGGGTACCTCAAGAGGATGTTCATGCTCCTCGCCTCCGCAGGGCGTTTCACTCCCGCTTCCCATCTCGTCCCGGTTCCTTCCGCCCGGTGGGCGTATCTGAGAGGGGGGGTACTGTCAGGGTACCTGAGGTCTCTACCTCTGAGAGAGGTAGAGACTTAGAAGTTTATCCGTCCAGAAGGGCTGTTTCCTCCGTTCCTCGCGGCTCTTCCGGTCATTTACACGCCGGCCGCGAGGGATCCACTTCCTTTTGTAACACGACGCCCAGCAGTCGACGTCATGATGCCAACCCGGACCGACCTGTCACTCAATTGTCTGGAGACTAATCAGGACTCGTCGGAGGCGTGTCCACTCTCCTGAGCCAGGGTATTTAACAGTGCTTCTTCCATTTGCTCATTGCCCTGTCGTGGTTCTAGCCTGTCTAGTCACCCAGCGCTCTTGTATTCCAGTTATCCTTTTGGTTCCGACCCGGCTTGTTTGTATTACCGTACTCTGCTTATCTCTGTTACCCTTTGACTCGGCTTGTTCCTCGCTTACCTGTCTTCTCGTTCCCTCGACCTCGGCTTGCCTTTGACCATCCTCTATATCTCCGTACGTTAGTCCGGCCATTCTCAGGTCCGGTATACGTACCTTTCTACTGTCTGTACTCTGCGTGTTGGATCCCTGTCCCGATCCTGACACTAATAAGCTCAATAAATACAATAAAAAAGGCTGCGCACAAATATAAAATCCAATGGTTAAACAAAAAAGGAGAGAAATAGTCCAGCTATTGTGTCCTTACAAGTGTCCTTGGATGTTGAGGTCTTCTACTTGTATAGTGGTATCACTTGATATGAAAGATAAAAAGGAACAAGGAACAACCAATGGTGTAGTACGTAAAATTCAGGTATAGGTGTGAAAAGAAATAGTATAAAACTCACATTTACCAGAGCTAATATCCAGCTCTGGAGTGAAGTGCGTACAGCGGTTTAATCCCCGCTTATGGGATATAAGGCAGGTTCCTCTCCGTGAGTGGTTTTCGATTCTCGGAATAAAAAGAAGAAAACGCCAATAGTGCTCACTGTGTGGCAATATGAATAAGAATAATAAAAAAATTTTGTACTTACAAAATAAGAGCAGGCACACTGCTCTTTGATGACAGCTTGGGTGGATTGATCCCCACCTAAGGATTTCTTTGAGTACAGGAAACTTCCAGGGGTATTCAAGGTTTTTTATAAAACCAGTAAAAAAAGATAAAAATAACAATAAAAAGCCAGGGTAAAATAGAAATTATGTGTCTATAAAAAAGATAATTGGCACAAACAAATGACCAAATAATACTTTAATATATAAAACACAATATTTAAATATCCATAACGCGTTTCGTCACTCAAGGACTTTTTCAAATGGACGCACTTCACTCCAGAGCTGGATATTAGCTCTGGTAAATGTGAGTTTTATACTATTTCTTTTCACACCTATACCTGAATTTTACGTACTACACCATTGGTTGTTCCTTGTTCCTTTTTATCTTTCATATCAAGTGATACCACTATACAAGTAGAAGACCTCAACATCCAAGGACACTTGTAAGGACACAATAGCTGGACTATTTCTCTCCTTTTTTGTTTAACCATTGGATTTTATATTTGTGCGCAGCCTTTTTTATTGTATTTATTTATCTTATTTCAAAGGGTTTGAGGGATTCCCTTTTTTTAAGGTTGCTGCCAAAAGTTATCTAGCGCTGTCTTATTCTTTTTATTTACTAATAAGCTCATCTCCGTACATCTTCCCTCAATGTTCCATGTTGGGCTGGAGTGTTAAATGACACACACTTAGCTGGCCTTTTCAGGGTACATCTCACCGAGTCTCCACTCCTTCAAAAAAATCATTTAAAAATCAATTTCTTCATAAAAGCGTATCAATTAAACTGTTAATAGCTCCCGACCGATTCCTCTCTTGCAACTGTCATTAGTCTAATACTATCCTTACCCACTCCCTCTAGCATGTAAGCTCATTGAGCAGGGCCCTCAACCCCTCTGTTCCTGTGTGTCCAACTTGTCTGGTTACAACTATATGTCTGTTCGTCCACCCACTGTAAAGCGCTGCGGAATTTGTTGGCTCTATATAAATAATAACATAATAATAACATAATAATAATATGACTTAACTACTAGAAAGAAAAGAGAAGATACACCTGACTGATTATCTGGTTCAATTATTGTTCTACAATTTTGATGACGACTGGATTCAGCAGTCCATCATAAGAGATTGCTTTTAAAGACATCTAGATGAGGCTTCCACAGTGATTATATGGGGTTGTAGTAGATCATTTTAGATCTATAACGACTAATGGAGTCATTTATAAAAAAACAAATTTAGTCATGGTGTAACTGGTAATAATCAAATTCCAAACAGATTCACAATTCTCATATTTACTCTCAAATTGTGGTCATCTAAAGTGACTGAGCACTATTTGGTCAGGTTTATTTACCGTCAGTTATTTTCATATGTGAATCCAGTCTAAAATATAATATTTGCATATTTACCAATACAGGCAAACCTGGTAAATAAATTGAAATGTAAAACAGTCAGCAGGCAAATAATTAAAAACCCTACATCTGAGGATATTCCCAAATGGATATAATTCCACAGTCTGGCCTTTTATCCAAACACCAGACATTGTGGAGAGAATCCTGTGGACACATCAATTGAAAATGCACAAATATGTTCCGTGTTGTCATGTGAAGAGATACATTCTGTAATTGTGCTACTGTGACAGTTAAAACATTTATTTTCACATCATCATCTGGACAATATAACAGTTGTAAAATTGTTGCTTTTATATCTGCATGAAGATTTTTTTTTTAAAGAAGTGATAGGCATGATGAAGGATTTCTCTTACCGAGAAAATGTTGTTAAAAAAATTATAGCTACTGCAGGCGACTCAGCTCTCTCTATTAACGCAAGGAGCATGATTAAAGTGCTTGAAAAATAAGTGTCTCTGATAGATGCAAATGCAAGATGGATCATCTATCTACATAGTCTGACATCTGTTAATAAATTGGGTTGTTGAAACAAAACCCTTCATTATTTTTAGCAAAATGCGGTATTTTAAACCATAACCAATATGCACCTGTGCATTAGTAAAAAATAGATACATTGATATAACTATAATCACATTGTAATGCTCATCTAATGTCTGTGAAATGATACATAAGGCCAATTAATACAGTGGATGGTACTCAAAACTGGACAGATATGAATTATAATTAAAACAGGGTGCTCATTGTGGAAACCCAGTTTTCCTTCAATGTTTTGGCCAAGATGCCTTTCTCAAGATAAATTGTTGTTATTTTGGTATCAGGATACTTTACCCTTATTTTGTACCATTGTATGCCCATTATTGAGTATGCAATCATATATACTTGTGTATGCAAGCTACTGGTTTCTATGTCGTGTTTCTATTTGGAAGAATCATAGGTATAGAGAATAGGGAACCTAATAACATATAACCCATTTTTTTTATCTTAGTTAAGTATTTTATACAATTTCCCCCCAGGTGCTCCACTACCATATAAGTCTATTTTTTCTAGGTATAGAGAATACCTGTTAATAAAAATGTTTGCTTACATGAATATATTCTATTTGTTGAATTGGATTTTATAATACAGACATTTTTTATTTATTTTTTATACTATGCTCCTGTATGGTATTTTTTTTAGAGTGATACATAATGGTCATAGATGGTCAACAGAATAACATAGTTATTTACCAAAGTGATAGTTCAAAGTGAACTGAGAGAGAGTTATTTACTAAATTTGGAATTCAAAATGAATTTCAAATTTAAGGCCAGAGAGCACACATACAAATGTATGTGGCAAAGAATGTGAGTTTATAATATTAACACATACAAGAGAAGCACCCATTTTTTTTCTAAATTAAACAGTAACAGGGTTATTCTCTACTGTGAGATTTCAAAGTGAATTTTAAATTCAATGTAAAAATAGCATAACTGGATAATTATTTAAGTGAGCTATGCTTCTAGTTCGGATTATTTGACTTTAATAGGATACTATATGCATCAAAACAGCTTAATGAAGCTCCTCAGCCTGTGACTCACAGTCTATATTAAAAAAGGGTTTAATTTTCACTCAGATGTTAACCTACCATAGAAGTTCTTGTCTCCTGATCTGTAAATTGAACTTTAATTAACACAAAGGCTATGTCAGAGTATAGAAGACTATTAGCAGGATAAATTTAGAATTTTTTTTTAAAACATATTGTGCAAAAAAGGAAGTTTAAACATTAGATCTCTCTTTATAGGAAGTATTTAGGAAGACAGTGTAAGTCACATGCAGAGAGGTGTGACTAGGGCTGTATAAACAAAATGATTTCCCTCCTAGTTGGCAGGGAATTGAGCAGTGTGACTGTAGGGGCATAATCTATACATCAAAACTGCTTCATAAAGCTAAAGTTGATTTGGTAACTATAGTGTCCCTTTAAATTTGAATTTCTCTTAGAATTCTCACTTAAAAGAATAACCCTATAAGAGTGCAGTGCATCAACCACATAGAGCAGAAGAACTAGCATAATGTGCCAGAGTGAAGGAAACATTGGTGAACAAAGGCAGCAAGTGTCTGGGCTTTGCAGGATGATGAAACCCCTAGTCAGAAGGGAAGTGTGTGTGGGGGGAGCTGAACTACATCAAGGCCCTAAAGAAACAGAACAATATCTGCACATAGAGAGGGTAGAAAAGTACAGCAGACCCTGGTAAATACTGGGGAACTGACACAAATATCGTCCTTCAAAAAAGCAAAAGAGTTAATGATAAAAGAAAAACGAACAAAAATATGAAAAATTCAAGTTGAATTCTCAGTTTAGTAAACACACCTCTCTGTGTTTCTATAGACGGCTTCACTCCTGTTCGGCTCTTTTGACCTTAAATTTTAAATTCACTTTAATTTCGTCTTGAATTCTCACTGTGAGTGTTCCAGGGAAATCCTTTTAGCTCCTAATGTTACTTTGAATATAGATACAATCTAAACTAAAGAAAAACAACTAACATTTAAAAAATCTTACAAAAATGATTTTACTTTTTTTTCTTTGAATTTCTTCCAGTTAAACGTATAGATAATCTATCATTTGTACCGTACCCTAGCAAATATATGATAAAAAAAAACTATAGGTTGAGAATAACCAAGGCATGATTGGTGCTACTCTGGATACATGAGCTAAATGTGAGTGATATTCTACTGGTTTACATAGTGATTGATCTTAGATAGCCCTTGCTTGTGCCATGACAAATCTCAAACAAGATTTTCAAATGCATATAACCCATCTTTGTTTTGACATTTTAAACACAAATGTGACTTCATTATTGGGCCTGGCCACCGGTCGGATCAGACATGCTTGTCTGAGCTCCTGCCTCGGATCTGGAATAATCGGAGCTAACCGCGGGCCAAGAACAAACACCAACCTGAAACTGCGATAGTAACACTACCCAGGCGATAGCGAACCAGGGGATACCTGATAGGACCTACAAAGGCACCAAAGTAACTTGATCTAGGCCTGAAGCCTATGGGCTTGAGCTTGGGTGGGATGGCCGCTCACCCGGTTCTCTGACCGGCTGTCTGCTGCCCTCCCCCTGGGCCGGGGGTGTAATCCCGGTCCCCCCGGGCGACCACTACTGCACACTGCAACATCTCCACTCCGGCACGGCCGAGCACCTGCGGACCGAGCGGAGTGCCCCAAGATGGCCGACCAACAGCTAACCTGTGTACTACACAACATGAACACCGAGCAGCACACATTGGCTTTACCTCATGGCGGAGAACTGCTGCGGCTCCCTCACCAAACCATGTGCCCATCTAGCGACATCCGTACTAAAGGTGGAGGGGAGTGTGGAAATAGAGGGAGAGCGGGGGAAGAACGAGACCTCCCTGGGCACTCTTTCTCCAACAACGATGCTGGCACACATAATGGGCCCACCTGGGGTGAAGACCACCGAGGATGAAATCTCAGAGCACTGACCGCCTATGTTGGGAATCCGACGCCGCAAGCGTCGATCAACCACCAGGATCCACAGCAGTCCCCCACAGGGGAAGAACTCAGCCTCCCACGTGAGTTACTCGGTTCGCGGACTTGAGGTGCAGGCCTTCAAGCTAGCCCGGGTCTGTAGGGAGGACTTGACAAGACCCTGCTCAAACCCGAGATGAGGAAGCTGGGCCAGGACTTTAAACCCCAAAAGCACAGAAAGATGGCGGGTCTACCCATACACTGGACTAAGCTTTTGCAATGTAAGTAGCCGGTGTGGGTAGCCGTATGGAGGACTACGCTCATTATGATGTGGCTATTTGTTATGTTTAGCTCCTGGTGAGTTTTAGCAGCTTACACGCCCATTCGCATCACAGTTAGCCTGCTGTCTAACTCTGCCACATACACCCCACATAGCCTGTACAAAGCCAGTTAGACAGGTCGGAAGCTTTTCATGTTGTCTTAAGCTTTAAAATTGTGTTTAAACTCATGTATTCCCCAAATGTACCGCAGCTGTTGAACTTGCAGTTAAATGTCTATACACGTTGCCTACCTATCTCAGCGTGAAACCTTAGCTTATATGTAAACTTAGTCTAGCATGCCTATCACTACTGCTTTACACGAGTATATCACGCTAGTATTGCTATTAACTTTAATGCTGAGAGTCAAGCTTCTATAAAACTATAAAACTGTGCACATATACTCATGTACCACAATTTTAAACAAAACGTTGAACCAGTGGATTGCCGTTGGGGTACCACAGGTCTACATGTACTATTACTTGCACTGCAAAAAATATATATATTAAAAAAAAATAAAAAAATGTGACTTCATTATTAAATATATCAATAACTTGTGTAAAAGTTGCACAATTTCTGGAGGGTGAGGTTAACGTTGTAGTGAAATTTGTTTTCAGCAGTTTTTCGCCATATCTATGTTTCTTAGTTCACCTATTGTATAGTGCTGTGGAATGTGTTACTGCTTTATACATAATAACTGCTAGCACAATGTCTAGAAATGTTTTTTTTGCTAAACAAGATTGTCACAAATGTTTATTTTGCTTAAAATATTCTTACAATATGGAGAGTCATGCGTGAAATAAAAAATAGCATAATGGGGGGGCAGAGCTAAGCGGCCATGCCGAGCAGTCGCACTGGAGACGAGCTCCGTGCAAAAACGCTCTCAAATAGCCCAAAACAGGGCAAAATCTTGCAAAATCTTGCCAAATCGACGGATGGGCGACCCGGAGAGGGGAGTCCTAACACTGAAGAGCCAAGAGCCAAGCATTCCGACTGAAATCGGAGGCCCCTACCCGGGGATAGGCCTGAGGCCTGCCAGAGGCCTACCCAGACAAAGTAAGGGACTGCAACCACTCACCTGGAGGTCTGAGCATACTTCCTCCCCCCCCCCCCCCCGCCGGAGAGGGATATCCCGGCACCTAAAGTCTGAAGAAGCAACGACAAAGACACAGAGGTGACTGTCCTACTAAGCCAGCACAGCGCCAGCAAGCATCGGGTCACTGGGAAGCAGTTAAGATGGCCACCCAGCGAAAGCCCCAACAGCGAAGCACGCAAGCCCAACCAACCATGAACCCCTTGGGGGACTTCGACCGACTCTGTGCGAGCTTCTGGTCAATGCCGAGCGACCGTGGAATGGCTCCCCATCTGGCAGTGAAATGAGTGGCCACGTGGATCCGTCCAGTAACCAGGAGGCGCCATTACAGGCATCCACTACAAGCACCCAGAAGGGCAACAAGACCCCGCAAATGCCGTCGAGCCCAAGGGCGGGAGGCGGCGACGTATTGCATGGGCGAACATAATGACCCCCACACACGAGAGAACATGACTGCTAAGCCAGCCTCCCACACAAGCTACTCACCACCAGAAACAATGCCAATTTACACACAAACTACACTACAATGCAGTAAAACTTCGACAAGGTTAAGCCTGTAATTAAGCTTGTTTATATTACTACAAAATTGTGAAGGCATACTAGCCACTGCCAAGCTTTGGTGAATGAATGTTTTTAATACGCTGTTGTGGCGTTTGCCAATGTTATGTACCAACCTGCACAACAATAATAAAGAAGAAAATAAAATAGCATAATGGCTTTGTTATTACATAGACGTAATAATTGTTCTTTATAAGGACCTTACTGTAAAGGCCAAATCTGGCTTCTCCGTGTTTGACAAGTTGAAATTGTGTTCTGTTCTCTAGTAACTAAATTGAAGAAATATTGTCACTAAACTACCATGGAACAAATCAATGAATCTGTCACACTTTCACTTGGTATTTAGAGTGAAAATGTTACAAAAAGGACGTTATACTAGAATACACTTATATAATGTCATCAACTTATTTAGATACACGTGTAGGTGGTTATGTTGAAAGAAATATTTTATTTGTTTTTTTCCAAGCTCTCACCAGAGGCAATTATAGGGAGGTAGATTTTGCGGGATTTTTGAACAGAGTCTTGAAAATCCCCTTGTCTTATTTAGGACCCTTTCCATTGTTAGAGCTGAGTTCCATGCAATAGTAAGAGAAAAATGTCACCTCCAAATGCATCACTTGTAGCAGTGCCAATTGAATGCACCATATTGGCCGTTAATTATACAGCAGTGTATTTCTGTGGATTCAGGGTGTTAATGCAGTGTTTGCAGGTTTAACATGGCATATTTAGGGTTAATTCTGCGGGTGCAGGGTATAATACACCATGGCTTAAGGTTAATAGAGCATGTGTAGAGTTTATAGGCATACATTTATATTATACTCTGAAAACATTTAAAGATGTGCAGGGTTGTTACCTTAAAATGAGAATTCCCAGGAATTCAAAGTGAATTGAAAATGAATCGCAAAATCTAAGCCAAATTAGAATAATTGTCCACATAAATTGTGTTTTCATTTTGGGTAGTTAGGACCGGATCTACAGTGTGGTTTAGGCTGGTGTTTGTGGAGAAACTTAACGCTGTATATATGTTTGTGTTAGTTTACCTATTGTACAGTGCTGTAGAATATGTTACTGCTTTATATATAATCAAAAAATATTAATATGTGGGCCAAGAAATTTATATTGGGCTGAAGCCTCTGCTCTTTTTTTCCGATTAGCAAGACCCCTTCACACAGAGGACCCCTTCACACAGAGTCCTGAGAGTTCTTGGAATCCTAAAGAACCATTGAATATCATAATATCTATCATTGCCCAGACAATTGCAACAATAATGCAGAAAGAGAAAGGGCATTCTCATGTAGACCCTGCCTGGTACGGTACAGTGAGCAAAAGGAAAAGTGATTTATCAGGCTTCTTTTAGTGCTACAAGATGGATCTTCCATACATTCAATAGAAATGAAAGCATCTCTGTCCACCCAAATCCCCCCACACACACACATCAAATAAGCATTTTATAAAGATATCAAATGCTCGCAAAGGTTGTGTTGGAATTTCACTGAAATTCCAATCTAGTCAAAAGATGCCATGACAATTAAGGACTACTTTATCGTATGTATTTTTCCTATACTAGACAAGCTTGACAAAAGGCCTTATCTGTCACTGATGGGAAAAATATTCTCTCTATGGAGGATCCCGTGGTCTCGCGGGGTACAGCACTACAGAAGTCAGCTCCTTGCAGATGACGCGCCAGGAGCTAAAGAAGACCTCATAGAAGAAGATGACAGTGCCCGGGAGAGACAGGGTCAGGTAAGTTAAACCTACCTTAACCTGCACCTTCTGGCCAAGCAAGTGGAGCAATTAGCATCTGGGGTCCTTGCAAAATATCTCAGAAGGTGACAGAGACACTTAAAGACTTTGTGTATTCAGTCTGCCAGTCCCCATGCAAGTAGGATGATTATGTGGGACTATATTAAGGTCTCTACTATATTTGTTTTTATTTTATTATTCATATTTGGAACAAAGGAGGGGAATTACTCTATACATAATGCTGCATTTAAAGTTTTTCAGATAAACAGCGATGTAGTTAAAGAGAACATTCAGCAGTTATTGGTTTTGATGATTATGATCACCAATCATCCTTTTTCATGCTGAGCGGCAAGTAGAGCAGTTTTAAATTAATTAGGATTTGTGATTTGTCCCTAGTGTTATATGGATGAATCAAGAAGCAAATTAAATAAAAAATGGACAAAGTTCATTTGTGATCTGCCTGCTTGGCTGGCATCATCGGAAGTGTTGTTCTGAGCCAATCACAATGCTTTCCCACAGGATTGGCTGAGACTGTCACAGAGCAGATCCTGCACAAGACAAAAACAGCCCTGGCCAATCAGCATCTCCTCATAGAGATACACTGAATCAATGCATCGCTATGAGGAAAGTTCAGTGTCTCCATGCAGAGGGAGGAGACACTGAATGGCAGTGCTGCACACTGTGCAGCACTGCCCGAGGAAGCACCTCTAGCAACCATCTGATGAGTAACCAGTGGAGTTATCCATAGGTTGTAATGTAAACACTGTATTTTCTCTGAAAAGCCAGTGTTTACTGCAAAAAGTTTGAAGGGAATAATTATACTCACCAGAACAAATACAATATGAAAATATTGGGCAATCTTTTGTTTGGACTGGTGGAAAATCTTTAAATTATTTAACCACCTTGGTCCAAAAGAAATGTCATAGGTTATTGCTTTCATTTTATGCTCATGCATTTTCATTTATTGTTTTTAATTATTTTTATTTGTCAGGTATTTCCATCAACACATTATGTGATTGCTTCATATTTGTAATCAAGTGTATGAAATACTGTGCATCATTACTACATAAATCAAAATGCTTCTCTATTAAGTTTGCAACTCTCTGGGATGTCTAATAAATGAATCTACAGGGTGCAGTTACATTTGTAACTTTAATATAGTGACATAAAATGTATTTTCCTCTTTATAAAGTTGCCTCAAATTAATCACATATTTCTTATTGCATTAACAATACTTTGAATATTTTTAAAGAACTAAAAAGTTATTAGTCAGCGAAATGGAATTCTACAGCTACTGCTTCTTCTGATATTAAGAAACAATGACAAATAAACATTAAGTTGGAAGAAGCAACTAGTTTACCATTCAGATAGTTTGATAGAATTATTTAAATTTATTATAAATCAAGTGCTGGTGTTTACAGCTGTGTATGGGATTAAATTATTATTCAGTATAAACAAAGATCCAAGCATTTTAACTTAAATCTCACTATACAAGCAATTTAGGCAAGAAGTGGAGGGTTAATCAAATGATTTAAAGGGATAAGCTAAGCAATAAAACAACTTTAGCTTAATGAAGCAGTTTTGGTGTATAGACCATGCCCCTACAGTCTCACTGCTCAATTCTCTGCCTTTTAGTAGTTCATTTTCTTTTGTTTCTGTTTATGCAGTCTTAACCACACCTCCGCTGGTTGTGACTCACACAACCTGCATACAATTTTTTAAATCATTTTCAATCAGATCTTAGATTACAGTGTGTTTACTTTAAACGTTCTTATATCTTGCTCTGTTAATTGATATTCACAACACACATGAATCTCGCCTAAACAAGGTGTTGCTAGGGCTGCATAAACAAGTTCATTTAACTCCTTAAAAAAAATAATAATAATTGATCTGTTAGATTGCAAGGGCGTGATCTATAAACAAAAACAACTCCATCAAGCTAAAGTGGTTTTGGTGCTTAGAGTGTCCCTAAGGTCCATTTAAACGCACATGTCTCTTTAGGAAGACCAGTTTCTCTTTTCTGTACAGCCACCCTAATGGAGGGAGTTATTTTAGATAGATAAGGTAAAGAAAATGCATTTTACACAAAGCGTTATTTCTTTATTCACCAATATATTATATGGGTCAAGAAGCAGCCTCTCAGAAATGATTGACATTGAAAACCAACCAACCTAGCTACACAGCATGAAGGGAACACTTCAAGTGCTGTAACTATTACAGCCAATGACAACTTACCTGGGTCTATTCAAATTGCAGTAATTTGGTATCCAAACCCACACCTAAGTTAACCCTGCCTCCTGCGCCTTTAAGAGGCCATCTGTCAGGGTTTTACACTCCTGGCACCATAACCATTACAGAGAGCTGTAGTGATTATGGTGCTTGGAGTGACGCTTTAAAGGAACACGCTAGTGCCAGGAAAACATACTCGTTTTCCTGGCACTAGAGTGCCCTGAGGTTGCCCCCACCCTCAGGGTCCCCCTCCCACCCGGCTCTGGAAAGGGGAAAAGGGGTAAAACGTACCTTTTTCCAGCGCTGGGCGGGGAGCTCTCCTCCTCCTCTCCGCCTCCTCTCCGCCTCCTCTCCGCCCCGTCGGCTGAATGCGCACGCGCGGCAAGAGCTGCGCGCGCATTCAGCCGGTCGCATAGGAAAGCATTTACAATGCTTTCCTAGGAAAGCATTTACAATGCTTTCCTATGGACGCTTGCGTGCTCTCCCTGTGATTTTCACAGTGAGAATCACGCAAGCGCCTCTAGCGGCTGTCAATGAGACAGCCACTAGAGGATTAGCGGGAAGGCTTAACCAATTTATAAACATAGCAGTTTCTATGAAACTGCTATGTTTATAAAAAATTGGGTTAACCCTAGCTGGACCTGGCACCCAGACCACTTCATTAAGCTGAAGTGGTCTGGGTGCCTAGAGTGGTCCTTTAATAGATGGCACGAAACACAATGGGAGAGGTTTATCAAAGAGTCCTGTTAAAAAAAAAAAAGGTGCAAAAATGCTAAAGTTGTGGCGTCACCAATTAAATGTGCCTGCTGGTCCTACTGGATTCCATGGTGATTGCCAATTTTTTTTGTAATTTAGACCACTTTTTAGAAAAGAATACTTTTATTGCCTTATGATATTTAAGGCAGGTTGGTAACTGTGTGAAGAACTAAGCATGTACCCCATTCTCCAGTCCTCCTAGTAACAGCGTTACAGTATATTACATGTCCAACAACTACAGTTTATGCTTTCCATAGCAACTAAAGTTAAACAAGGAATACACATTTTACAAAAGGACATTAACATTCAAAGACAGCTTCATATCATATGTCATCTGTGTGTGAGATGATCAAATAGCGCTTGATTACACATTATCAGTTTCTAACATGATGTAGCATGTTTCGTGGAGCCCATCATTTGTAAATGGCTGGCACCTTCAGAGACTTAATGAAGCTCTAATGCCTGAGTAGCTTTTTTTTTTTGCATATTTAGGAGC
Organism: Pelobates fuscus; assembly: GCF_036172605.1. NCBI lineage: Eukaryota > Metazoa > Chordata > Amphibia > Anura > Pelobatidae > Pelobates > Pelobates fuscus. The sequence goes on along the minus strand of NC_086320.1, from coordinate 64,235,137 downwards.
AGCCTGATTAAAATAGCTCTCATCTTGCAGCATGTTCCCTCAGGTTGCTTCACAGAGGCTATAATTAATCATAAATCATACTCTTCAAATAACAAGATTCACTGGTTTATTCTCAGTATAGTGCCACACAACACAAATGCTTCAGGAGTCCATCCTGGAAATGTTACACTGCGTTTTGAAGAATGTCACAAAAGTCTTGTGTGACATTGAATGCAATGTATTTCAAAGTAATGCATTTCTTGTGTGAATAGATGTATTAGTTAAAGCCTTCTTACCCATCTTTTCTTCCCTCCCCTTTCTTCCCAAGCTTAATTTTCTTCTTCCCTCCATCTCTCTCGAATTTTATAAATTAACACATGTAGTGGCTACCGTATTATTGGCAATCAAGCAATGGAATATATTGCAATGTTGTATCCATTAGCTATTATTATTATTATTAGCATTAATATAACTAGAACATGAACAGACAGACAAACAGGAAGACAGACAGACAGACAGGAAGATAGATAGATAGATAGATAGATAGATAGATGAAATAATTATAGTGTTGAACCTCCGTGTTTATTGTTTTTCCTTCACTATTCTATATTATATAATTTAAATGGAAAGCTCTGAAAAATGCTATATTGCTAGATACATTAAGTAACATAGAAAATAAATGGATGGATAGATAGTGGGTAACAGAAATGGAATTTGACAGACATCGGGTTTTGAGGACCCTTTAGTGAAACTTAAAATCTGTAGGTGTCAGTTGGACACAATAGGGATATGGGTTGTAAAGGTAAGAACACTGAAAATCAGTTGCCCAATTTGCCTAATAGCTGCTTCTTCTTTTTCTAGATGGAAGGGACAGCAAGGAGCACAAAGGTAAAGTAGGAGAAGGAGCACAAAGGAACAGAAATGAGCAGGAAGGGTCTGCAAGGAGCACAAAGGATCTGCAAGGACATGTAAGGGTCAGCAAGGAGAAGGGAGGGTCAGCAAGGAGCAGAAAGGGTCAGCACGGAGAATGAAGGGTCAGCAAGAAGCAGGAAGGGTCAGCAAGGAGCTGGAAGGTAAAGCAGCACAAAGGTAATGTAGAAGGAGCAGATAGGGTCAGCAAGGAGCTGGAAAGGGCAGCAAGGAGAAGGAAGGGAGGCGAAGGAAGGGACAGAAGGAGCACAAAGGTAAAGTTGGAGAAGGAACAGAAATGAGCAGGTAGGGACATCAAGGAGCAGAAAGGGTCAGCAATGAGCTGGAAGGGGCAGAAGGAGCACAAACGTAAAGTAGTAGAAGGAGCAGAAATTAGCAGGAAGGATCAGCAAGAAGCAGGAAGGGTCTGCAAGCAGCAGAGAGGGTCTGCAAGAAACAGGAAGGGGCAGCAATGAGCAGGAAGGGTCTGCAAGGAGAAGGAAGGGTCTGCAAAGAGCATAAAGGGACAGAAGGAGCACAAAGGTAAAGGAGCAGGAAGAATCAGAAGGAGCACAAAGGTAAAGTAGGAGAAGGAGCAGAAAAGGGTAGCAAGTAGCAGAAAGGGACAGCAATGAGCACAACGGTAAAGTAGGAGAAGGAGCAGAAAGGGTCTGCAAGGAGGAGAAAGGGTCTGCAATGGGTCAGAAAGAGAAAGGAGAAGATGGACGCAAAATAAGCAGAAAGTAGCAGAAAGGTAAAGGAGCCAAAGGAGCCAAGGAGGAGAGAAGACAGTGTCAGAAGAAAAAGAAGACTGTGTCAAATGTAGGAGAAGAAAAGGAGATTGCAGCAGGAAGCGCTGAACCCTCCATTTTATTCTGAACACCACATCATAAGGCTTTGGTACCTGGGCATTAAGAAATATCAGTGTTAATGTGTTCACTTTTTTTTACTGAGTGTCAGGAAGCACAGAGTGCCGCTGGGTAGGGGTGTTGCTGGTTGGCTAGAGCTGTCAGCTGACACACTAAGCCAATCAGTAGCTCCCCATTCATAAAAAAGGAAAACATTGTTATGAACCGGGAACTAGCAATTGGCTTAGAGCATCAACTGACCATTTTAGCCAATCTGCAGCACCCATGCCTGACACTCTATTTCAGAAGCTGAATACCACTGAGCGACCTGGAGATCTGGAGCTGGAGGAAGCCTTTAGGGTGAAACCATTTGAGAGCGGTTTAACCCCTTAAAGGAAAGAGAGCACCCAGGGGCTTCCTGGCATCACAGCATTTTCATTTAGATGAAGTTGTTATGATGACCAGAATGTTCCTTTAATTTGCTTAAAGGAACACTATTGTGTCAGGAATACAAACATGTATTCCTGACACCATAGTTGTGAACCCCCCTCTGCCCCCCTGGAAAAGTTCCTGCGGACGCCCATGTCTGTCAGAGGCTGGTGAGAGCTGTCACTCTCTCAGAATTGAAGGGGCGCAAAACCTCTGTCTCTCCAGCTGACATTTACACATGCACAGACACATAAAGAATAATATATTAAGGTAACTGTACTCACAGTGTGCGTATTAAGGTCTATTATGTAAAGTGTATTGCATTGGTGAAAATTGTATGTAAAGATAATGAAATGCTTATTTAACCTGGTCTGTTTGGTCTACTGAACTAAACAATTTATGAAAATAAAAATGTACTTCTAGTTTGTTGTTATAAGCACAAAAAGGGTAATAAATAGTACAAACAACAGGTTGTGTCAATATAAAAAAGACTAATAAAATAAATAACAAATAAATAAGGGCGCAAACAGTAGATACTATAGAATATATAAAACAAAAATACTACCATAAAATATAAGCAATAAAACATAGTCCAGTTTTACAGTCTATTCTGTCTTCATTGTGTGTAGATGTGGATAGAAGAGAACAAAAAAAAAGATTACTAATAGTGTAGTAATGTCAGGGTACCTGCGGTCTCTACCTCCGAAAGAGGTAGAGACTTAGCTGTTCCTCCATCCAGACGGCCTGATGGCTCCCTTTCCCACGGTCTATCCGGTCATGCAAGGCCGGCCGCGAGGGAGTGACTGCCTTTTACAGCATCTAGGCAGGAAGTTGTCATCAGGACACTCCTCCGGAACGACATGTCACTCAATTGCTGCAGGACCAATCAGGACGCCTCGGAGGCGTGGTTACTGCTCTGAACAGGGTATTTAACAGAGCTTCTTTCATTAGCTCATTGCCCTGTCATGGTTCTAGCTTGTTCTAGTCACTCAGTGCTTGTGTATTCTATTATCCCTTTTGGTTTTGACCCGGCTTGTTTACCTTACTCTGCTTATCTCTGTTACCCTTGACTCGGCTTGTCTCTCGCTTACCTGTCTTCTGTTACCCTCGACCTCGGCTTGTCTTTGACCATTCTATACTGTACTACTTACGTTAGTCCGGCCATTCTAAGGTCCGGTATACGTATCTGGCTACTGTTTGTACTCTGCGTGTTGGATCCCTGTCCCGATCCTGACATTACGACAGGGTCAATGGATCCTGCGAGTACAAACAGTCAGCTTGCCTCTCCTGATCCTAGGTTTGAAGCCATGGATCACAGAATGGATCAGATGGCGCTTGCGCTACAGGCTCTATTATCTCGTGCCAATAACCCACCAGAGGAGATACGTAATACCCCTGTTTCTCCTGTCGGTTCAGGTCTAGAGGTAGCCACAGTGGGTGCTTCTTCTCGCATTACCCCCCCAGTACGCTATGGTGGGGCTCCTGAGAAGTGTCGTGGTTTCTTAAACCAAATTAGTATCCATTTTGAATTGCAACCTCGCTCTTATCCTACAGATAGGGCAAAGGTAGGATTTATTATCACCCTACTTATTGAGAAAGCTCTGAGATGGGCCAACCCATTATGGGAGAACGATAACCCATTAGTTTATAACTATAACGCCTTTGTAGCTGCTTTTAGAAGAACATTTGACCCTCCAGGTAGAAAGGTTAATGCAGCCAGATTACTGTTGCGTCTGAGACAGGAGAACCAAACACTGGTGGATTATGCACTAGAGTTCAGGTCTCTGGCGTCAGAGGTCAAGTGGAATGAGCAGGCGTATATGGATGTATTTTTGAATGGCTTATCTGAAGTAATCCTTGATGAGGTTGCTACCAGAGAACTCCCTGAGAATTTAGAGGATTTAATTTTGTTCATCTCTCGTATAGATGAACGTTTAAGAGAGAGACAGAACACTCGAGAGAGGAACCGGAGACCTTCTTTTAGGTTAGCCCCCGCTTTTCCAAGTCCTGACTCCACGGTATCTTTGCTTCCTAAACCTATGCAGATAGGGTATACCCGCCTCTCTGAGGAGGAAAGACAGTACAGGAGAAGAGAGGGTTTGTGTATGTATTGTGGAGCTAAGGGTCATTTACTCTCGAACTGTTCTAACCGCCCGGGAAACGCTCGCACCTAAGTCTCTCTAGAGGACAGGCCTTGGGTGTTTCTATTTTGTCCTCTACTCCTAATTATAAAGATCACAGGCTTCTGCTACCAGTTTCCTTAACTTGCGGGAGGGAAGTAGTAAGGGCTATGGCTTTGATAGATTCCGGTGCTGCTGAGAATTTTATCGACCAAGCCTTTGCTAGTAAAAACAATTTCCCATCCCAGCTAAGGGAGACACCCTTGGCCGTTGAGGCCATAGATGGTAGACCACTACTAGACCCTGTTATCTTTCGTGAGACCATACCCATTGAGTTAAATGTTGGTATCCTACACGTGGAGAATTTATCTCTTCTGCTCATTTCGTCTCCTTCCGTTCCCATAGTTCTGGGGTACCCATGGTTGAAAGAACATAACCCTATTATTGATTGGGAGTTAGGGGAGATACTCTCGTGGGGCCAGGGCTGCCAGGATCGGTGTTTGTGCAAGGTTTCTCCATTAGCTAATATTAACATACAGGAGAATCCTACTCAGTCCACAGAAAGACAAATACCAGACCTTTACCTAGACTTAAGGGCAGTGTTTGACAAGAAGAATGCCGATTCTTTGCCGCCACACAGGTCATTTGACTGTAAAATTAAGCTTCGACCCGGGACTATGCCTCCGAGGGGCCATGTATATCCTTTGTCTGTTCAGGAAAACTCGGTTCTAGAGGAGTATATTCAGGAGAATTTAGAAAAGGGATTCATCAGGAGGTCTTCTTCTCTGGCCGGGGCGGGGTTCTTTTTCATTAAGAAGAAGGATGGCACGCTGAGACCTTGTATCGATTACCGAGGCTTGAATAAAATAACTGTCAGAAATGCCTATCCTATCCCACTGATTACCGAGTTATTTGATCGTCTTAAGGGCTCCAAAATCTTCACCAAGTTAGATCTCAGAGGGGCTTACAATTTGGTGAGAATCCAGCAAGGTCACGAGTGGATGACGGCATTCAATACCCGGTATGGCCATTACGAATACACTGTTATGCCATTTGGACTATGCAATGCTCCTGCAGTATTTCAAGAGTTGATTAATGAGGTACTTAGGGAGTTTCAGCATGATTGTGTTATTGTTTACCTGGACGACATACTAATACACTCTAAGGAGATTGAGACTCACCATAGACAGGTCAGAAAGGTGTTACACAAACTTCTGCAACATGGTCTATACTGCAAATTGGAAAAGTGCAGTTTTGATCAGTCTCAGGTAGACTTTCTTGGGTACGTGATTTCTGGGGAAGGTTTTAAAATGGATCCTGGTAAACTCCAATCTATTTTAGACTGGCCTTTGCCCAAAGGACTCAAGGCTATCCAAAGGTTTATTGGTTTTTCCAACTACTATAGGCGTTTCATTAAGGGTTACTCCTCTATCATTGCGCCTATTACCAATATGACCAAACAAGGGGCTGATACTAAGTTCTGGTCTGAGGAAGCTCTTGGTGCTTTTAAGACTCTCAAGGACCTTTTTGCCTCAGCTCCCATTCTAGTTCATCCTGATACGACTCTGCCTTTCTTGCTCGAGGTCGATGCTTCTGAGACAGGAGTTGGGGCTGTTCTGTCTCAAAGGTTAGGGGTGGATAAACCGTTACACCCTTGTGGTTTCTTCTCTAAAAAATGTTCTGGGCCTGAGAGCAGATATGACATCGGGGAGAGGGAACTGTTAGCGGTCATTAAGGCTTTAAAGGAGTGGAGACATTTACTGGAAGGGACACTACACCCTGTTACTATCCTAACGGATCATAAGAACTTGTCTTATATTGGGGAGGCTAAGCGCTTGTCCGCCAGGCAGGCTCGCTGGGCTTTGTTCCTCACTCACTTTAATTATGTACTTACGTATAGACCTGGTTCTAAGAACTCTAAAGCCGATGCTTTGTCTTGTCAATATGAACCATCCACTATAACTGAACCACTTCTGTCCTCCATAGTTCCTAAGGGGAATATCATCGCGAACACGAATCTCAGGATTCACTCTCCATTGCTTTCTGAGATCATGAAGTTTCAGCATTTGGCACCCAAACAGACTCCTGGGGATCGACACTTCGTTCCTGCCGCTCTCCAACTGGAGGTGCTACGCTGTCTCCATAACAGCAAGGTGGCTGGGCATCCTGGCATCCGCAAGACCTATGCGCTGGTCTCTAAAGATTTTTGGTGGCCTGACTTACGCAAGGATATTAAAGAATTCATCGGGGCATGTGAAGTTTGTACCAAGACCAAGCTACCCCATTCGCTTCCATGCGGATTTCTGCACCCTTTAGAGGTTCCTGAAAAGCCTTGGTCCTGCCTGGCAATGGACTTCATTGTTGATTTGCCTATCTCTAAAAAGCAGACTGTCATCCTCACTGTGGTAGACAGATTTACTAAAATGGCTCACTTCATTCCCTTACCTAAACTCCCATCTTCGCCCGAATTAGCGGAGATATTCGCCAGGGAGATTTTCCGTTTGCATGGGATACCTTCCCAAATTGTCTCTGACAGAGGCTCCCAATTTGTTTCCCGTTTTTGGAGATCATTCTGCTCCCAACTAGGCATCAAATTGAATTTCTCCTCTGCCTATCATCCTCAGTCCAATGGAGCTGCTGAACGCACTAACCAAAAAGTTGAACAATATTTACGTTGTTTCGTTTCAGAACACCAGGACGATTGGGTCAGTTTGATTCCTTGGGCGGAGTTTGCACATAACAATCTCATTTGTGATTCTACGCATTCTAGCCCTTTTTTCTTGAATTATGGCTTTCATTCTTCCATCCTTCCTTCGGAGTCTTCTTCTCAAGGGATACCGTCGGTGGATGTTCATGTTGCCAATTTAAGAGAGTTGTGGGATCAAACTCGACAAATCCTTCTGCACAATTCTACGCTGGTTAAAAAACACGCTGACAAACGTAGAAGGGCAGCACCGGTGTTTGTTCCAGGCGATAGAGTATGGTTAAGTACTAGAAACATTCGGTTAAAAGTGCCGTCCATGAAGTTTGCTCCTCGATATATTGGACCTTACAGGGTACTGTCTCAAATTAACCCAGTTGCGTATTATTTAGCGTTGCCTAATGCCTTACGCATTCCTAATTCATTTCATGTTTCCTTGCTAAAACCATTAATATGTAACAGGTTCTCCTCCACGATCGCCCCTCCCCGCTCAGTTCAGGTGGAGGGTCAGGAGGAGTATGAGGTCAATTCCATCGTTGATTCTCGAATCTCCCGGGGGAAACTGCAATATCTGGTCGATTGGAAGGGTTATGGTCCTGAGGAGAGAAGTTGGGTACCTCAGGAGGAGGTGCATGCTCCCTGTCTCCGCAGGGCATTTCACTCTCGATTCCCTTCTCGCCCTGGTGTATTCCGCCTGGTGGGCGTATCTGAGAGGGGGGGTACTGTCAGGGTACTGTCAGGGTACCTGCGGTCTCTACCTCCGAAAGAGGTAGAGACTTAGCTGTTCCTCCATCCAGACGGCCTGATGGCTCCCTTTCCCACGGTCTATCCGGTCATGCAAGGCCGGCCGCGAGGGAGTGACTGCCTTTTACAGCATCTAGGCAGGAAGTTGTCATCAGGACACTCCTCCGGAACGACCTGTCACTCAATTGCTGCAGGACCAATCAGGACGCCTCGGAGGCGTGGTTACTGCTCTGAACAGGGTATTTAACAGAGCTTCTTTCATTAGCTCATTGCCCTGTCGTGGTTCTAGCTTGTTCTAGTCACTCAGTGCTTGTGTATTCTATTATCCCTTTTGGTTTTGACCCGGCTTGTTTACCTTACTCTGCTTATCTCTGTTACCCTTGACTCGGCTTGTCTCTCGCTTACCTGTCTTCTGTTACCCTCGACCTCGGCTTGTCTTTGACCATTCTATACTGTACTACTTACGTTAGTCCGGCCATTCTAAGGTCCGGTATACGTATCTGGCTACTGTTTGTACTCTGCGTGTTGGATCCCTGTCCCGATCCTGACAAGTAATTAGTATGCTTAGTGACAAACCTCAAAAATGGCCACTCACATCTTTTGGAGATTACATACAAGTTATAGTAATATCAGCAATTAGCTGTATGATCCCTACTATTGGACATAGTTGTAGGAGTCAGTCTTGTAGGCCCCAGTAGAGCCTGAAATTACAGAGTAAAATCCAATAATTCAATATTATAGCTACATGGTACATAAAATGTCATAGAATATAAATTGTACACTCACGAGTGTAGAGCTTTGTATTAAAGCTCAGATTTTCACGCATAAGGTGGTATAATCCCCACCCAAGGATATAGTTGATACACTTGTCCTCCTGTGATATTATAGAATTCAAAATATTGTTATTATTATTATTGCTATTTATATAGCGCCTACAGATTCTGTAGCGTTTTACAATATTAATATACACTTGATTAAAATTTACTCACATTTTTGTGAACAATGGATCAGTATTTGCAGCGTGGGTGCAACAATCCCCACCAAGGATTTGCAAGTAGTAGTCCAGGAAGTTGTGCTTCAGTTAATGCCAGGAACAATGATAGAATAATGTAAATAAAAAATAACAATAAAGGCTAGCAGGTTCAAAAATAGAGGAACCTCAGTACTTTATTGATAACAACAATATAAAATAAATAATAAAATAATCCAACAATGAGTTCCACTAATAGGGCTTCCTAGCTGATGCTGAGGACCATAAGCACCGCACCGGACACCTTAAGCACCGTAGACCCCACGAACCACCACAGCTTGGTTGGGGTCTCGCCGTCCCTTCCCACCGTGGACCAAACTCCTGGATCGAGGAACTCAGTGGGAAGGCCTCTTCTCCAAGAGAGTATAGCTGTGAAGCTCGTATAAGAGCTAGTGGTATAGCTGTATAGCGGTTCCCTACAATCACGAGACGAGGCTACATGTTAAGGGTTAAGCAGGAATGATTTAATGGTAGCCACACTGGCCTTTTATGACAGTCCCCAAGCAAGGTATATGCCCACATGGACCTTGTTGGGGACAGGGACATAAAGTTAGACACCAATGATAACACGTTTACACTCCCACATACAATACAATAAGCCTTCCCCTTTACTTAGGAGATAATTGAGTCAAGCACTATACTAAACTTAATTATCTGCAAACGCAAAAAAACACACATTTTTACAAAACCCCCAAAATACCTCTCAACAATTTTGGTGCAGCGCAGCCCCTCTCATTGTTTATAATACTACAGTATCATATTACTACGTGATATTGTAGTATTAGTAGTTACACAACAGTATTACTGTAATGTCAGACATTCAGACTGACAAGCCTCTCTGCTAGTGCCCCTTTTGGTCTTTCAGACAGTCCATAAAAAGCAAAAGGGGGAAACTGCGCACAAAAAGGTACACACAATGAAAAATTTTTCAAGAACAAAATGTCCAACTTGTTGGCTATATACTTCGCCGCAAAGTTTCAGCCCCATCTTCACCACAGTAAATAGCAATTTAATCCATAAAACAAACTCACCATTCATTGAGCCAAGATAATATTGGTAGCTGGTTGACTGTATTTGGGCAAGCACTTGGCAGAAACAGCGAATGTAGTCCAATAAATGGTGATATTGATGTAGAATTATTTAAATAATCTTTATTGCACCTGTATTGAATTATTGTACTAACTCCATTTTAATCTCACATAACCTCACATTATGACAAACCCTCCATTTTGTCTACATTACATGACAGAATTTCCTAACAGCATTTAGTATAATGAATAGAGACTGTATTTTCTAAAAAGACATAGCTGACTCCGGAATTATTGAATCTCCTGTAACATGCAACAAAGTATAACCAAGGCCAGAGCCAAGGCCATGAGAACACTGTACTAATGAAATGTTCTATTCATAAAAAGAACCTTGCACCTGATCATGAGACTGACATCACTAACTACGTAAAATGACGCCCAAGCCCCCCTTTCCACCGAGTAAACCTCATGCTGGGAAAGATGGCTCTTGAGCCATCCGTCCACACCCGTGTCCAGAACAATACCACCTCCCGGTGGGAGGACACCTAGCTAGTCACTCAAATCCCTGAGCCAATTAATAATATTGATGGGTGGACACTGATATAGCCACTTAACATTTAATCCAATTAATGATGTTTATTTGTTATTATCTGATATTCAATGATGATGTCATTTTGCCTTTAAAAGGGTCTGCATACCCGTTTTCTAACCAGATGCCATTACATTTTCTGAAGTGCTTTTAACCTGAACTGCATGTGTCAGTGTGAACTTACTTCTGCGTATACGCAATTTAATCATCTCAGATTTGGACAGGAACAGATAGACATTTAAACATATTTGTTTACTTCTAAATTAATCTACATCAATTTGGCGCATCCGAACGTGGGGCATCGGGCTATGGCCTCTGGCCGGTAAGCCGTCCTAAGGAAGACGCTGTTGGACGGAGGAATCCGGGGGGAAGGAAAGGGAGACTGATCACCTCCGATTACACGGTAGAGACTTCTGCAGAGCCTAGCCGGTATGTTCCAGCCCCCTTTGATTAACTCGTCCACGTGTCTGTGACTGCTTCCCGGGAGGACATCAAAGACAGGTAATATCTTGCCCGGTGTCTTGTTACTCACTTGTTTACCTGCATTTAGTCTATCTGTTGCCTGGGTCTTCTGTTTGTCTGTTTGTCTTTTTACCCCTTTTGGGATAAAGGGGGGTGGACCTGAGGGGATTTGCCTGGGTCTTCTGTTTGTCTGTTTGTCTTTTTACCCCTTTTGGGATAAAGGGGGGTGGACCTGAGGGGATTTGCCTGGGTCTTCTGTTGCCTGTTTACCCCTTTTAGGAGCCACGTGGCTGTGGCTGTAGGGAAAAAGGGGGGTGGACCTGTGGATGTTTTCCTGGGGGTCTTCTTTGCCTGTTTACCTCTTTTAGGAGCCTCGTGGCTGTGGCTGTAAGGAAAAAGAGGAGGGGGGAATCTGTGGAGGGGTGTAGACTCATTGCTTCCTGGGGATTCCCCATGGTGTCACTTTGATAGCCTAGCTAGCCTCATTGTGCACATAACTCTGCTTGCAGAGAGGTGGTAACCTCCAGCTTCGAGCGCTGAGGCTGGTGGAATTCCAATTTTTATTTGTGGCGGGCGGATTCAAGCAGGCATTGCTTGTCTCGAGCACCACGTGGTAGTGAGACTTATGAGTGGGTTCATAGGGGCGCTACGGGAGTGAGGATAGAGGTGGCCACACTTAGTGGACTGCTGTAACGAGGGAGGCTAGACAGGATTCGGGTCGGAGAGGATTGCTGTTTCCTGTGGCCGCTGGTAGTGAGACTTACGAAAGTCGTTCTCCGAGCGGGGACACTACGAGGTTGAGGGAGGTGACTTTGGTCACACGAGTAAAGGAAAGGGATTACTGTTGATTTTATTTGAACTGTGATGCATGCACTGTATTTCAATTGTATTGTTGTTTTTGTTTAATTGGGAGTCATTCAAACTCCTGTGTCTGTCTCTAAAATTTCACCTTACTCTTACTTTTACTCTACTTCCTGTGTTATTTACACTATCCTCTACTATTTCTCTTGTGAGAGAAGTGATTGGTCACACACTTCTCACCCCGCTCCAATCCGTGGCTATCACCTCGGGTACACGGAATTAGTGACTAGTCTGCGTTTTGGGAAGATGCACTTGGAGGGACCCACCCTTCTGAGTGGCAAGCCGACCATTGTAGACACTCTGTTTCATCTTCTTTCCCCTATATCTGGGACGCCTTTTATAGGGGGATATGAACAGGGATTAGAAAAGCCCAATAAAGGGCTGGCTAGCGCGTGTGATCTAGTTGAAGATAGAGATTGCTAAAGTGTGTAAAATTGCTGTGCCTTCATGTGGTAGATTGCAGCCAGAAAGCTGGCGTAGATTACAGACAGAGAAGAAAGCAAGCTTACTGGTACAGAGTAGCAATGCTATTCAGCAGGAAGGTTGGGTTGAGGAAGAACTAGATCACAAAGGGTTAAGAATGTATGTATATCATAATAATTGTTTTTGTATTTTGTGTTAGCCATTACCCTGGTAGAGGGTGGGGGTTTTGTATTGAGTTTCACTGAGAGTATTACTAAATGTTGTGTTTTTGTGTCTCTTTGCTTTTGCAATAACTGTAACGTGGCTATCCTTCTGTCTTGTTACTGTACAGCATTGACATGGTTAAAGAGATTCTGCTGGCAGTCTCACTCCCACTTCCCCCGCCTCTCTCTCCTTGCCTTCTGTGAGACGGAGGTTCGGGGGGGGAGGGAGTTATTCAGAACTACTGATAAGACTTAGCAATGGAATTTTTGCTAGAAAATATTCTAATTGTGTATTTTGCTACTTACATAGGAGTGATGTGTCGTATAGGAGGTTTCTAGGGTTTGTGTATTGTTGTTGTTGTTGCTATTTGTGTGACGCCAGCAGGTTCCGTGGCGTAGTATATGTATTTGGACGTGTTGGGTGATTAATAGCTGGTGAATGATGGGGGAGGTTAGTTGCATCCCGTGAGTTTATTTTTGCACCATGTTATTCCAAAGCTTCACGGGCTGTTAAATGTATAATGTTTTCATTTGTCTTATTTAATCCATCAAGTCTGTCCATAGTTTAGTATTTCATTTTGCCTAACAGAATGTTGCTTCTCTGATTTATTTTTATTAAGCTATAATTTAGTGTAAAGCTACTGCAAGCTGAAATGCCCTAAAAGAAAATGGCCCCTAGAACAAAAGAGGGTTGTCCTTAAGTGCCCTCACTCTGCCCTTAGTGAGGTCATATCCGCCCATATATCGTGTCAATTTGAGATCTAATTCTACCATGCTCATCCTATCCTAAGACATGCTGTCTTCCTTAATTCCCACATATTATGAACAAAAAAGTTACAATTACTAAAATAATCCTGCTATTAGTTTCCCTATATCAGGAAAGTGTCTGTGACAAGTGATGGTTAATATGTAGAATGAATATATATGTCTATCGATTCACGTGTAAGTAACAAGTGTGTTTGAGCTTTGTGTACAAAGATTGATAACATGCTGAAAGAAGGGTTATCTTAAAGAACATTTACTAAAAGAAAGTTCTAATAAACCAAGATTTCTTGAACAAATGGTGATACAATTAAGGATTGAAAAAAAAAATGTCTTGATCTAATTGAAAAGGAACCAGTTAACATTATAAGCATAACTATTAACAAATGAATATGGTGGGAGTGTGTTCCAATCTGTTTTTTTTTTTTACTGGATAATGTTTGCCTCCAAGATTAAAAGACTGACTAACATAATTTTTGTTGTAAGCCCAGATATTTTATTATTGCATATGCATAGGAATTGAGACTTTGGGCATTATAGTGTATTAATTCTAGATTTGTTACTAGCAGCAAGTGCTTAGCCTTATGCCTATCCCACGCATGCTTAAACACTTCTACTGAGTTAACCTCTACCACTCCAGTTGGAAGGCTACTCCATGCATCCACTACCCTCTCAGTAATGTAATACTTCCTGATATTATTTTTAAACCTTTGTCCCTCTATTTTTGAGACTATGTCCTCTTGTTATGGTAGTTTTCCTTCTTTTAAATATAGTCTCCACTTTTACTGTGTTGTTTCCCTTTATGTATTTAAAATGCTTTCATCATATTTCCCCTGTCTCGTCTTTTCACCAAGCTATACCTGTTAAGATCCTTTAACCTTTCCTGGTGAATTTTATCCTGCAATCCATGAACCAGTTTAGTAGCCCTTCTTTGAACTCTCTCTAAGGTATCCATATCCTTCTGAAGATATGGTCTCCAGTACTGTATCCAGTACTCTAAGTGAGGTCTCACCAGTGTTCTGTACAATGGCATGAGCATTTCCCTCTTCCTACTGCTAATACCTCTCCCTATGCAACCAAGCATTCTGCTAGCATTTTCTGCTGCTCTATTACATTGTACATTGTCATTAACAGCCAGAAACTGGAGAACAAGAAATGTGAATTAATGTATAGCTATTTATAAGCTTAACAAAATCTCCATTATCTTTTCCATTTATTTTGCAGAAGACAATGTTATTTGTCTATTTTGTATGTTTTAAAAATACATTATCAGTGAAGAGTAGAATAAATTTTATCCCATTCGCGAGACATAAAATTGTGATAATGTATATTTGTGATATAAGTAGGAATTACATTTTGAGATGTTAGATATAAATTAATAAAATAAAGAACGAGAGTCAGGGATAGCGTCTGTCTCCACGGGCACAAGTCTGGTGTGGGAGATGTGGTGGGCTAGCCACTGCGTTCGAGGCCTGTGCAGACAAGATGAGCATGTTAGCCTTTTATTATTTTTCTCTAGGGAAAGCATAGGGCCAGTTAATAGTTGTTGTACATGGGCTATTCGCAGCCTCCATTGCATTTCTACCTAGTCTTGATTTCTCATGTATCCTCCATTGCTACATCACCTGTCTGCTCCCTTACCTGCCCACCCCCGCTTACTCCTTCCACCGATCCCTCCCCTTCATCTACAGTCTTCCACTTTCTCCTCCTACTCCTCCCTCTACTCCACCTTCTCCTCTTTCCTCCTACTTCTCCTCTACTCCTCCTACTCCTTCCTCCTGCTCTTACTCCTCCCTCCTCTTTCTACTCCTCCCTCTACTCCACTTTCTCCTCCTACTCCTCCCTCTACTCCACCTTCTCCTCTCTCCTCCTACTTCTCCACTTTCTCCTCCTACTCCTCCCTCTACTCCACCTTCTTCTCTCTCCTCCTACTTCTCCTCCACTTTCTCCTCCTACTCCTCCCTCTACTCCACCTTCTCCTCTCTCCTCCTACCTCTCCTCCCTCCTCTTCCTACTCCTCCCTCTACTCCACCTTCTCCTCTCTCCTCCTACTTCTCCTCTACTCCTCCTCCTACTCCTCCCTCTACTCCACCTTCTCCTCTTTCCTCCTACTTCTCCTCTACTCCTCCTACTCCTTCCTCCTGCTCCTACTCCTCCCTCCTCTTCCTACTCCTCCCTCTATTTCTCCTTCTCCTCCTCCTACTCCTCCCTCTACTCCACTTTCTCCTTCTACTCCACCTTCTCCTCTCTCCTCCTACTTCTCCTCTATTCCTCCTTCTCCTCCTCCTACTCCTCCCTCTACTCCACCTTCTCCTCCTCCTACTCCTTCTTCCTGCTCTTACTCCTCCCTCCTCTTCCTACTCCTCCCTCTATTTCTCCTTCTCCTCCTCCTACTCCTCCCTCTACTCCACTTTCTCCTTCTACTCCACCTTCTCCTCTCTCCTCCTACTTCTCCTCTATTCCTCCTTCTCCTCCTTCTACTCCTCCCTCTACTCCACCTTCTCCTCCTCCTACTCCTTCTTCCTGCTCTTACTCCTCTCTCCTCTTTCTACTCCTCCCTCTACTCCACCTTCTCCTCCTCCTACTCCACCTTCTTCCCCTCTCACTCTATCCACTACTCATTCTTCCATCTCCCCATTACCATATCTATATCCTTTATATGCTTCCTCCCTTCTTATTCCTTACCAATTTCCTCCGCTCATAGACAACTCTGCCTCTACCTGACAACATTATATTTTGAAGAAAAGTTGCTCTGGCCACTCTTCCGCCACTTCCCAGGGGGGAATACCACACTAACAAAAAATTATTCAGACTGGTGGAGGTGCACTTCATCATGAAAGAACTGTTTTGGGCACTCTCAAGGAAATAGTGCGGCCCTGACCCAGATTCCCATGGAAGTAAGACACCTGTAAGGGAGGTGGCTGTCCCTCATGTTTTTTCTTCACTAAGTCCCCAGAAATCTCATGAAAGGAACCTGACTCATTAGAACAAAACATGAACAATCAATTTACAACTCTCTACAGAGGGGGGTCAGCAAGAGAACTGTAAATAGAAAGACAAATACCCCCCAATCTCACACAGAAATAGGTGAGGAAACCTCTTCTACTGCTCCTCATGGTTGCTTTGAACAGATGAAAGAAGAAACAAGACACCTTTCAACAGAGCATGCAGTAGCTTTACCAGATCCTGACTCACCTCTGTTTGCGGATAAAGAGGAAAGGTACCATACTGGATTTGCTGTTGCTACAGAAGATCAGGTACGTCAAGCATCTTCACTTTCCTCACCCACATCTGCTCAAGACGCTGAATTGACAGCCTTCTCAGTGGCATACAAAATGCCTGAAGGAAGACATGCCAATACCTACACTGACTCAAGATATGCCCTGGGTGCAGCACATTATTTTGGATCAATCTGGAAGATAAGAAGCACCACTCAGCTGACCAAAAGCTGCCAACCAAGCCACAAGTGCACCAAGGGAAGTGGACAGAAGGGTGTCCGCTAAAGAAACTTCTATACTCACCATGTAGGCCCTACCCGCAGATCTCAAGCTTCTGAAAGAATGACCCTGAAGAAATACAAAGCTGGAAAAACAGAAAGGGGCAACCCTTGAAGACGGGCTGTACTCCAACACTCTCAAGTTCTGTTTACCCAAAAACATGTACTGGGCAGTGGGCCCATGGAACTTTATACCTATCCAAGACCCTCATGAACTCTTTGATCTCTAAATACTCTAAAGCACCTAGAATTACTCCTCTAATCATCAGTTACTGCCGATCCTGTGTCATTTGTGCCAAGGACAGCTTAGGCAGAAGAGAAGGAGAATCCTAAGCACCTAGCTAACTCTCACTATCCCTTTCAAGAATCCAAGTGACTATATCCAGGTGCCAAAGAGCTGCTGGGTCAAATATGCACTAGTTATAATAGACATTTTGTCAGGATGGCCAGAAGCCTAGCCGGTCATCAATGTGACAACCAAGACCATATACCCAATAGTGCATTGTGAAAGTTGCAGAGATCACTCAGTGGATTCATTGTTCCAGATTCAAGACTCTCTCTCTCTCTCTGCAACATGGGAAGTAACATTTGTTGATTTTGACACACTTTTGACTCTAAAGGAAAAATGACTTGTTAAAAAAATAAAAAGATACCAACAAGTA
Source organism: Pelobates fuscus (assembly GCF_036172605.1). Lineage (NCBI taxonomy): Eukaryota > Metazoa > Chordata > Amphibia > Anura > Pelobatidae > Pelobates > Pelobates fuscus. Next base: position 64,217,891 of record NC_086320.1, on the reverse strand, counting down.
GGTGTTTGATGGCCATAATAATGCCTGACCACCTGCCATCGATGGAAAGCCGAGGACCCCAAAAGGAGACCTCGTGAAGCTAAAGAGATCCAAACGCCAAGCTTCCTCAGGATTATTTGCCCATCCTGAGTTTGTGGTGATATTAATATTGACTAAATGATCCGAGTCCACCTACGCTGATGTAGCGTGGGACAGGTTTAATACTACAATGCATAAGCAAATGTGCCCTAGCCAAGGTTATTATGTCCATACACATAATACATGACAAGGTACTCTTGACACACCACATTCATGCTTCAGAACACAAAGAGGAGCACCCCTCTAAAGGGAAAGTTTGACATATATATATATATATATTGATGCCATAGGTGTGCCAAGGGGGGTACCAGATGATTTTGCAGTAAAAGGAAAGTTTGAGTCCATTTTCCCAACCGTCACTGCTAATAATAATATTTTCATTTGCATTTATTATATCTATTGCAACCAACAACGTTTACCTGTCACCATGACTTGTTGTGCCTATACTCCAGATAACACAGGTCCATATGGTAATGTAAGCTTGTCTATTTTATGATGTCCCTCTGAAGAACTAAGAAGACTTTAAGAACCATTACTTCATAGGGTTTTGTGCCTTTGGGCTAACCTGTCTTCTGAAACTAACCAATAAAGTTTATCTCTTTTAGAATCTAACATTTCATAGGGGGGACTGATGTAGAATTATTTAAATAATCTTTATTGCACCTGTATTGAATTATTGTACTAACTCCATTTTAATCTCACATAACCTCACATTATGACAAACCCTCCATTTTGTCTACATTACATGACAGAATTTCCTAACAGCATTTAGTATAATGAATAGAGACTGTATTTTCTAAAAAGACATAGCTGACTCCGGAATTATTGAATCTCCTGTAACATGCAACAAAGTATAACCAAGGCCAGAGCCAAGGCCATGAGAACACTGTACTAATGAAATGTTCTATTCATAAAAAGAACCTTGCACCTGATCATGAGACTGACATCACTAACTACGTAAAATGACGCCCAAGCCCCCCTTTCCACCGAGTAAACCTCATGCTGGGAAAGATGGCTCTTGAGCCATCCGTCCACACCCGTGTCCAGAACAATACCACCTCCCGGTGGGAGGACACCTAGCTAGTCACTCAAATCCCTGAGCCAATTAATAATATTGATGGGTGGACACTGATATAGCCACTTAACATTTTATCCAATTAATGATGTTTATTTGTTATTATCTGATATTCAATGATGATGTCATTTTGCCTTTAAAAGTGTCTGCATACCCGTTTTCTAACCAGATGCCATTAAATTTTCTGAAGTGCTTTTAACCTGAACTGCATGTGTCAGTGTGAACTTACTTCTGCGTATACGCAATTTAATCATCTCAGATTTGGACAGGAACAGATAGACATTTAAACATATTTGTTTACTTCTAAATTAATCTACATCAATATATACAAAGTAAATGCTTCTTACACATAAATCAAATTCAGCCGACACAGATATAGCAAACATTATACAGGGAAGGGGAGAAATGTCATGTCACCCATAGATTTTTCAAAAGAGCTCTTTGCACAATAAATGGTGACATATGCATTAATGCTTCTTAAAGTGACTCTCCAGTGCCAGGAAAACATGTTAGTTTTCCTGACACTGCAGGACCCTACAGTTCCTCTCTCCCTCCCACCCCCCAATCCCAAGTTGCAGAAGGGGTTAAAACCCCTTCAGTGACTTACTGGAGTCCAGCGCCGATGTCCCTCAGCGCTGGGTCAGGCTCCGCCTACTCTCCTCCCCCGCCGACGTCCGCTCACAACTCACAAAAAAAAAAAACTTTGCCTTTGAGTGGTAGCGATAAACTGCTTTATTCATGCTCAAGTAACTATTGTTTATGGTCAGTCAGGTGTTATTTAACACCAATTGGAATCACCAACTATGTATGTGGAATTTTTTTTTTTTTTTTTTGTGTTTTTTGGGGATTTTTTTCATTACTGAAACAGCGGCTAATAATGTACTAAATTATTGTGAAATGTAGATCACTCATTGGTGGTGAGTGATGATGATGATTACAGAATGTCTTTTTTTCTGCTGCTCTGAAATTCATTGGTTTTATCATATTTGTAAATTTTTAGAGCTGAGTTTATATTTGACGAGTACTGATTAATATATGTATAAATACGGGCTGAAATCAGTGTTTTAACAAAGTTTTCACATATTATTGACATGAGGGCAAGTTTATTAATGCAGGTCCAGAATTTTGGTTTACCAAGATCTTCCCTTGAATGTTTTGATATTACTAGACTAAAATGAATGGGATTTGATTGAAATAATTCATATTTGCAATGAACTGTATCCAGTTTAAATATTTTTATTAAATCAACTTGTTACTTAGGAAGAAAAAAAAAGAAATGAATGTCTGCTTCTTCTGATGATAAGCGAGACCGAGTTATAGTCTCAGAAATGACTCTTCTTGCTCCAGTTATAAGATTAGTTCACAAAAACACAGTCTGATCCACTAAGGTTGTATATATTCAGCCCATTATAATGTGTTGTAATTCTGAAGTGCTTTGCAGGCAAGAACTAAAAGGTGCCATGTGACATAAAGCCATTATTACATCTTTATTCACTTCTCCAGATGCATTCATTTCTCATGCCACTTTAAGCTCATTATTTCCTTACCCTCTATTTTCTTTTAATATTATATTTTTCATAGCCATGAAAATAATACGTGGTTTGCAAATCCTGTTCAGAAAGGTGTGGAACAAATATTCACAAGGCCATTTCAAATTATAGAATATCCTTTGAGTGTTAGAAAATGAATAACCACTGTTATGTTCATAATATGCAATTGTCCTCCGTAAGTATACCAAACCGCATTTTCCAGCGCTATGCAAGTCTATGTAAGTTTGAAATTCACTGTACAAGTGGAAACACGAAAGTGACCTTCGATGAATTAGACAATCAAGCTTTTAAATGTAGCTGGCTTGAAAATGCTACGTGCTTCGATCATGTAAAATAACACAATGTAGGAGAACTGCATTAGAGAAATATCAATCATTAATTTCTGATTCTAAAGAAACCGGCAGAGAAAGTGATTTGCACTTTCATCAGAGAAGGACAAAAGTGAAACTAAAAAAATTACCTATTGTTTCTATTGATGTCGCCACATTTCCCAGGAGCATTATTTATTTGTTTTAAATGAGTTGTTATTTAGATTTTGTAGTCCGTTCTAGCAAGGATTATCATATTGTCACATTATGCTGCATTATCCCATGTTTTCTGTGTTTTTCTTGATTGCAATTGGTTAATACACGGACTGCAGTAATTGTAGAAGCTCTGAGGTTCACTATTCCCAGTAGTGTTCATTTAAATTCCTCTTACAATGTTTGATAAAATCAGTCATCTTAAAATGGTTGATAGCATAATCTATAACTGGTTACATAGTTACATTGAGTGAAACAAGTATTTGATCTCCTGCTGATTTGAACGTTTGCCCACTGACAAAGAAATGATCAGTCTATAATTTTAATAGTAGGTGTATTTTAACAGTGAGAGACAGAATACCAAAAAAAAAATCCAGAAAAACATAAAAAAAGTTATAAATTGATTTGCATGCCAATGAGTGAAATAAGTATTTGACCCCTTCGACTTAGTACTAGGTGGCAAAACCCTTGTTGGCAATCACAGAGGTCAGACGTTTCTTGTAGTTTGCCACCAGGTTTGCACACATCTCAGGAGAGACTTTGTCCCACTCCTCTTTGCAGAGACTCTCCAAGTCATTAAGGTTTTGAAATTCACGTTTGGCAACTCGAACCTTCAGCTCCCTCCACAGATTTTCTGTGGGATTAATGTCTGGAGACTAATTAGGCCACTCCAGGGCCTTAATGTGCTTCTTCTTGAGCCACTCATTTGTTTCCTTGGCTGTGTGTTATGGGTCATTGTCATGCTGGAATATCCATCCACGACCCATTTTCAATGCCCTGGCTGAAGGAAGGAGGTTTACCCAAGATTTGATGGTACGTGGCCCCGTCCATTGTCCCTTTGATGCGGTGCAGTTGTCTTAGCAGAAAAACACCCCCAAAGCATAATGTTTCCACCTCCATGTTTGACGGTGGGGATGGTGTTCTTGGGGTCATAGGCAGCATTCCTCCTCCTCCAAACATGGCGAGTTGAGTTAATGCCAAAGAGCTCGATTTTGGTCTCATCTGACCACAACACTTTCACACAGTTCTCCTCTGAATCATTCAGATGTTCATTGGCAAACTTCAGACGGGCCTGTACATTTGCTTTCTTGAGCAGGGGCCTTGAGATCATTAACTAGATTCTCTCATGTAGTTCCTCTTGTGATCATTGAAACGTCACAAGGTGAAATCTTGCATGGAGCACCAGACCGAGGGAGACTGACAGTTATTTTATGTTTCTTCAATTTGCGAATAATCGCACCAACTGTTGTCACCTTCTCACCAAGCTGCTTGGCGATATTCTTGTAGCCCATTCCAGCCTTGTGTAGGTCTACAATCTTGTCCCTGACATCCTTGGACAGTTCTTTGGTCTTGGCCATGGTGGAGAGTTTGGAATCAGATTGATTGCTTCTGTGGACAGGTGTCTTTTATACAGGTAACGAGCTGAGATTAGTAGCACATCCTAAAAGAGCGGTCCTAATCTCAGGTTGTTACCTGTATAAAAGACACCTGGGAGCCAGAAATCTTGCTGATTGATAGGGGATCAAATACTTATTCACTCATTAACATGAAAATCAATTTATAACTTTTTCGACGTGCGTTTTTCTGGATTTTCTTTTTGTTTTTCTGTCTCTCACTGTTAAAATACACCTACCATTAAAATTATAGACTGATCATTTCTTTGTCAGTGGGCAAACGTTCAAAATCAGCAGGGGATAAAATACTTTTTTCCCTCACTGTACATAGGCTGAAAAGAGACACGTGTCTATCAAGTTCAGCCTTCCTCTTTTTGCTGTTGATCCAAAAGAAGGCAAAAAAAAAAAAAAAACGTTTGAAGCACTTCTAATTTTGCATCAAACTAGGAAAAAAATTCCCTCACAATGACAGTCAGATTTATCCTTGGATCAAGAATCTATTACCTAACAGGTGATAGATTATATAATTGAATATTATGTTTTTGCAAGTATGCATCTAGCTTCTGTTTAAACATCTGTGCAGACTCTGATAAAACCACTTCTTCGGGCAGAGAATTAAGCAGTTAAATATAATTATTGTATCTTCATCAACAAATTGAGTCCTGACAATATCTCTATTGACTTTTAAGCTTAGGTTTAGACCTACCAAGACTGGGACAGCCAATACATGTAAATGACATGGCCACTTAACACAATATTAATAGGACAGCCATAATCTACAGGGTGAGTCAAATATTAGGAACCAAAGAAATATTGCTGTTAGATTATGATGGGATTGATCTAACATTAAGCTTCTTATAGTGGGAGATGAGCATCATACAGGTATTTGAGTAATTCCAGCCTTTTGATTCACCTTAAAACCAACAAAATATAAGACCAATAAAAAAAATATGTACTCCATGTTATATACAAGTGATCAAGGCTGTAAAGTGTAAATCACACAGTGAGTGCCTGGAACTAATATTTCCCTCCAATGGAATTATGTTTTACCGAGGTCTTCCCTTGAATGTTTCCATACAAAAGTATATATTTACTTTATATGGGTTATACCAACGAATTTGTAAGTATATACTGTTGTGTGGAAATGTTCACTGACATTGTACTACATAACCCAGACTAACAGTGTTATGGGCAAAGAAAACTATGAATTACATCATGAGAAGGAAGTGCTTGAACTGTCACCGAAAGATCACATTATTGGGCCAAAATCATGTGGGTATGAACTAAATTGAATTATGATTGAGATGTTCCCCTGAATAATAGGAATCTGTGCCCAACGGAAGCCAAGACATGAAGTAAGAAGGGAGGAAGTGCATTTATGGACTCTGAAGTCACGTGAGCAGCCCATATGACTATGATCATATGGATTACATGACCAGTAGACCAAGAGACTGCGATTTAAATGGGAACAGGGAAATGTACTGGTTTCTTATTTGTCTACTACTGTGTGGGGAACGCTCTGTAAGCTTTAAATCACCTTTAGCCACAGAAAAAGTCTTATACAGAGGGCAAAAAGTGTTGGATGGGACACCAGGTGCAGGAGGATCTAGTGAGGAACCTTTATTGCCTACTACTTGGTTTTAAACAGTCCTGATAAAAGATTTAGAATGCAACCACCCAGTTGTATCTCTTGAAATTAGCTTTTTACTGCAATATCCAGTGAGTGTATATGCATACTACTAGGCAGGGGTTGCTTTAAAAAATGTTACTCTATTTGTTTCTTTTATTTTTTCTACTATTTGTTTCTTTTTATGTTGCTATGTGCACGATGCTTTTCTCATTGGTTTCTCTATTTTTGGATTTTAGAATATTGACAATAATAATTTACCAATTCACACGTACATAGTATTCACAATGCATGATATAACGATATTATAACTGTGAACTGAATGCCATTTTTTTTTATTTGAAACAGAAGATGAGCAAGTTGTGTCTTTGATATATGATATTTTAAATTACTTTATATTGTAAGTGCTAAAAGAATAGAAGAATTGTTGCATAGCCTACTAATATAAAATGATTTAATTGAATTTTATCTTAAGTTAGAACAAGTTAATGAATTACATCCCATGTCATGCTGTGTTTTCCTAATGAACCCATATGAGATGTTTATTATAGGCCAACCTGAAATAGTTCATTAAATCACTACTGTCACTATACTACATGTCTTAAATTTTAACATTTAAAGCTTTAATCTCAACTAATGTTTTCAAAGCTAATTTCTAGCTAAATTAAGTGTAATCAAACAGGGTTTAAATTATGCTATCTGATATAAATTACTGTGCTTAACTGTTTTTGAAGCACAGCTAAGCCAGTGAGCTCTAATAGAATTCGGATCCGTGCCCCGAAGGCAGACATACCAATATCTATTTGCAGGATCATTTTCGAAGTTAAAAAGGTAAAAATACGGTAGACGTTATTTTTTTCATTTGTCCAGCATCATCACATCCTTAGTCTGATTTACCATAATGTAATTAAATAGATAGGGATCTAACAGGATAACAAAAACCATAGTGGCAATTAATTCTAGAATATTAATGGTGTTCTCTAAAAGGAATGATGGAATGAGTGATGTGAAATGCAAAGATATATTCAAAACATCAAGTAGAAGACATCTATGGTTTGTATAGATGTCTGATTTTCTAAAAAGATAAAAGCTATCTCTTGAGTGTATATACAGTATATATTTATATACCGTATATACTCGAGTATAAGTCGACCCGAATATAAGTCGAGACCCCTAATTTTACCCCCAAAAACTGGGAAAACTTATTGACTCGAGTATAAGACTATAGGTTGGGAAATGCAGCAGCTACTGGTAAATTTCTAAATAAAATTATATCCCCAAAAAATTATATTAATTGAATATTTATTTACAGTGTGTGTATATAATGAATGCAGTGTGTGTGTGTATGAATGCAGTGTGTGTGTATGAATGCAGTGTGTGTGTATTAGTGCAGTGTGTGTGTGTGTGTGTGTATGAATGCAGTGTGTGTGTGTATGAGTGCAGTGTGTGTGTGTGTATTAGTGCAGTGTGTGTGTATGAATGCTGTGTGTATGAATGCCGTGTATATGAATGCCGTGTGTGTGTATGAATTCAGTGTGTGTGTATATAATGCAGTGTGTGTGTGTATATAATGCAGTGTGTGTGTATGAATGCAGTGTGTGTGTGTGTCTATGAATGTAGTGTGTGTGTGTATGAATGTAGTGTGCGTGTGTGATGCAGAGTGTGTTTGTGTGTATGATGCAGAGGGGGGTGGGCATTTTTATTATTTTTTTTAAAATTATTATTATTATTTTAATATAATTAATTTTTATATTGATTATATTTTATTTTTATATTATTTAAATTTGTATTTATATATTTTTGTCCCCACTCCCTGCTTGTTAGCTGGCCAGGTAGGAGGGCTCTCATTCCCTGGTGGTCCAGTGGCATTGGCAGTTCAGTGGAGGGGGCTGGCAGAGAGCTGTTACTTACCTTTCCTGCAGCTCCTGTCAGCTCTCTTCTCTCACCTTTGGTCCGGTCAGCTCCCCGCGAGAATTGCAGTGGGGAGCTGACCGGACCGGAGTTGAGAGAAAGGAGCTAACAGGAGCTGCAGGAAAGGTAAGTAAACGCTTCCTGCCAGCCCCCAACAGGACCGCCGGGCTTGTAATGAGCCCGGCGGTCCTGGTATGTATGTAAGTTGCCATAATACAGACACTCACTCGAAAAAATGTGCTGAAAAACTTGTCTTATACTCGAGTATATACGGTACTCTTCATATGTTTCTTTTGGGAGCGTGTGCTGATCTAAAGGCAACCCAGAGCACAGGCACCAAGAGATTTTTACGGTAACTAGGTCTTTTACTGTGGAGTGCGTTCGAATTTTCTGAACTACTTTACTTGCATCCGGTATAGAGAACAGAGTCTGAGTGCAAACGTTTTACTGGCCAAATAACAGTCTTCTGCAGTATTGTGGAGGTCCACAAAATGTTGTAATAGTCTAGAATCGCTGCCACAATTTCATTAGAAGATGCTCAGTAGAAATTAAGTGCCCTTGGTACTGGTACTGATACTGGATATATATTTTTTTAAATTGTGGCTTGGACAGGAGCTGATGTCCGATGCTTATGAAAGTATTCAGTTATTCCAAGATTTGCAATATTGAACCTCTGTATTCTAGCGCAGGTTGCCCTTGTTGGAACTTTTGTTGACATCACGATGCCTCTTCCTACCACAAGTACATCTGTTTCTCCAGAGTTTAACTTAACCCAGCTGGCATTCACTCACCCCAAGAGATTATCATGTCATATGAAGAGTTCAAGAGCTAAAGTGAATGCATTGTCAAGTTGACATTTTGAAAGTCACATGCAACCTTTGAATGTCAGCATTGCATAATATAATATATTCTGTATAATAAAGGTACTAGAACAAGTCATTTACATAAAATGAACTACTAAATATGATGGCACGAAAAAGGAGTGCAAATACAAAATATATAAATGACATTATGCAATTTCATTCGAAGTATTTATAAAAAGTATACAAACCGAATAAATTAATAGCTGCACAGATTGAAAAAAGAAATTAAACCAGAAATAGCAGTAAATTGTGTAAGATATATCACATTTTAGTTTAAAATAGACAAATGGGAAACTTTTGTCAATTTAGCTATACTTCAAGCTCAGCAATTTTGTCCTAAAATTTTTATTTCTCAAGTCGTTTACTGAGAAGTCATCGTCAAAGGGTTACTCCAGCTGCTATATTCATTTCTTCATTTTTGTTCCTATAGGTTCGATATATCTATATATTTATGTTCCCCCCACCCTATGTTTTGGCAGAATAATCTGTGAAAATAATATAAAACTTACCTGGAATCCAGCACAAGGCACAGGAATTCCCAGTCATTCCCATGCCTTCCTACTTGTCAATGCCTCGGCATCTTCTCTCTGGTCACAGTCCAAGTCAAATATTTCTCATTAAATAGCATTGATTGACCGAATTTAGAAATAGTTTTTTACTACTTCCCCATATTTTACCCTCTATTGCTTACTTTTTCTCACTTGATCTGTGATTTAAATAGCAAGCAAAAGCACCTATCAGTGTACTGCTAAATATATACCTAATATTTATATGTATGTATAAATTTTGTTGTTCATTGGTTGGCCCATTTTCTCACCTTTTTGGTTCGTCCAACTAATTTTTTCCCAAAATGATTGCATGGACAAAATTCAGTATTGTCTCTAGTAAGTCTAGAGATGGTTTATGGGAAAAAAAAATGACTAATGGCTAAAAGACAGTCACTAAATGTAGCTTTTATTCACAGATCAAGAAGTGGCAAATATATATATCTATAGATTTTATTCTACTGCTGCTCATGTTTTTCACTCTACATGAATTAAATTTCAGAAAAATGCTTCTATCGGTGTACTGCACAATATATAATATATTATTCTGCATATATTTTGCATTACAATGATTGGCCCATTTTTGCACCCTTCTGGATCTCCATTTACCAAAAGTCAAACTGAGATTTAACGAAAAGTCAGACATCTTGAAAAATGTTCTGTTTTCGGGGAAAAGGGACTTTTTCTTGCCATGCCCAAGTGTATAATATAGCCATGGACTCATTTTGGACTCATGGACTATATTTTCTAATGAATTAAATGTGGAATTACATGACTAATAAACCTGTTATTAATGGCAAAACCATGTAAAAAGTCTAAAAATATATGAATCCTGATGAAGTTTGCACATCTGATGAAGTAAACGCTGTCTTGCTATAAGATGATGTGCTCTTATATCTAGTGTTTACTAAAATAAGTAGCATTTTTTCTCCTAATCGTACACAAAACTCTATTAAATGGTTTTGAGCATTTAATAGATTCACTAAAATAATCTGAGTTCATATATCTTTTGTTTGTTGTGATACATAAAACTGTAGCTATGTAGTTATGTACTGGCGACTGGTTATATTTTACCTGTATATATAGCCATCAAAATAATTCTGATGTAAAGGATTTTGAAGCATTTACAGCTCTCTTTAGGTTTTGTATGGAAAGCATGTTGGTCAATTGAAAAAAGTCTGCAGAATCCTGAGTAAGCAAATTCCTTGGACATCTTGTTACCGGGACACTTCTATCTAATTAGAGATTAATTCACTCTTTGGAGAGGGGAACATATATAATATAAATATAATAGGACAAGCATACACAATTGTCTTCTTCCTAATTTTGCATTTATTTCCTGTGATTTGCACGGTGAGTCAATATTTTGTCAAATTGTAACTTGCCTGGAGGTCCAATATTGGGTTTGGAATATACAACATATTCTACACCGGCATGATGCAGTTCAGGATTTCTTGATCACTTTCTTTTACAGATGTTTCTACCAGGACAGTCATTGAGTTTCTTCAATCCTGATATCCTGGTTATTATCATTAAATGGATAGCCCTGAAAAATGGCAAAGTCCACTTAGCATTATTAGATTAAAAGGACACAATGGTCACCAGAACAACTACAGCTTAATGTAGTTATTCTGGTGAGTATAGTACATCTTCTGATGATGTCAGCCAAGGAGGCAGATCAGGGGCAGAGCCAGCACCAGCAGACTGGGATAAAAGCAAGATTTCACTATATTTAGGGGACAATTGGGGTGGCAGGGGGGGGGCTAGATAGTGTTTATAACACTATAGGATCTGGTATACATGTTTATGTTGACCCTATAGTATTCCTTTAAACCAGACTAATGTTGTCCTCTGGACAAACATTATAACTTTAACCTTATTTTTTTTTTTTTTTTTTTTAAATGCCCATCAATCTTCTTTTAATTTGTAAATGAATGCTCGGTCAAGGATGGCATTAGTAAAGTTTGAAAGTGCACACATGTTTTTTCAAGAAACTTTAATGCACCTTATGTGACCTTAATTATAGATTACCTTTCTATGTATATAAAATGTGGTAACATCATAAGAGACCATCAGGCTGGAGCCAGACATGCACTTTGGAAAACAAGGGTGGGAGACCAGCATTTTAGATTAAAAATCTGGTTCTGCGTATCAGACAGGAGCTACAGAAATGTTTCTGGTCTGATCTTATTAGCACATCTAGTTTTAGCTGAAAATGCCCTTTTAAGCCATTACTTATTTAAACATGGCCATTTTAAACTCAATTAACACTTCCACTTACCTGATGCGGGACCTCTGACATCACCTCTCTTTGTGTCCATGGCACGGTTCTCCATTACTCTCTTCATTACAATAAATTGTTTGAAATTGTTATATGGATGTGAACTTTCCCATTACATCAATCCCAATGCACTTTGCTGTATGTGGCTGAGAAAAAAGAGCAGGTTTAACATCCTGTGATAACCTTGATATAAATAACATGACCATTTGGAAGAGGAAGAGTTTGACGACTATAAAATAATTGAAATTGCTTTGATTATGTTGAACATTAGCGTTTCCAGCTATCGTCGGTAAAGCCAGACGGATACAAAAAAGAAAAAATGCACCTGACTTTTTTCTGTATTCAGCTTGTTTTCTTAAATGGTTCTCAGGGATTTTATACCACTTCCCAAAATGTTTTTTTTTTCACATCACAGAACATGATCACAGTTAACTAACGTAACAAAAAATATTTAAGGCAAAAAAAAGACAATTTAAATATTTTGCCCTTGATAATCATGCATAATATTCCAATAAAATCAATCATGTAGGCATTAAGTCAAAGGTTTTAAAATGAGTTTTGAGTTTCTATAGTAACAAAAACAGGTTATTTCTTCTTTTTATGCCCCAGTGCGCCCTGCCCTCCTTTCCATTAACTTTCTTATAGAATATTATCATCATGGTAGCTCTCCGACTCTTATATGTACTAGAATGCAACATGTAGAAATATTTCAGAAATGTTCCATATCCAGATAGTTTGCTTCATATGTAGACTGTCTGTTTTGTTTAATTCACTTTTGAATTAACTGCGCATATGTCTGTGGGAACATTTTAACACAAACACACATGAATGCAATATATACAAATATAAAAAGAACGTACTATATGAATTTCGCTTTATTACATGGACATATACTATTCATTATTTACAAGCAAAATACAAACTGTAGAAAATAAAGTATAATACCTATCTGTCTATCCCAGTCACCCTTTATGCAGTCATACTTTATACAATAAAGTACAATATCTATCTGTCTATCCCAGTCACCCTTTATGCAGTCATACTCTATACAATAAAGTATAATATCTATCTGACTGTCTATCCCAGTCACCTTTTATACAGTCATATCATATGTTATACAATAAAGTATAATATATATCTGTCTATCCCAGTCACCCTTTATGCAGTCATACTTTATACAATAAAGTACAATATCTATCTGTCTATCCCAGTCACCCTTTATACAGTCATACTTTATACAATAAAGTATAATATCTATGTGTCTATGCCAGTCACCCTTTTTTCACAGTCATACTCTATAAAATAAAGTATAATATCTGTCTATCTATCTGTCTATCCCAGTCACCCTTTATGCAGTCATACTTTATACAATAAAGTATAATATCTATCTGACTATGTATCCCAGTCACCCTTTATACAGTCATATTCTATACAATAAAGTATAATATCTATCTGTCTATCCCAGTCACCCTTTATACAGTCATATGTTATACAATAAAGTATAATATTTATCTGACTGTCTATCCCAGTCACCTTTTATACAGTCATATGTTATAAAATAAAGTATAATATCTATCTGTCTATCCCAGTCACCCTTTATACAGTCATACTCTATAAAATAAAGTATAATATCTGTCTATCTATCTGTCTATCCCAGTCACCCTTTATACAGTCATACTTTATACAATAAAGTATAATATCTGTCTATCCCAGTCACCCTTTATGCAGTCATACTTTATACAATAAAGTATATTCTTCCAAAAATTAGGTCACTATGCATCCATATCTTGTCACATGGTCAAAACCAATTTACCTGCAACACTACATATCATCATATTAGTAAAAAGTGAGAACATGTCCATGATATAAACAAATTATTAGAAGTTATTGGTTTAGTTCTGACACTGCCGGTTAGAGCTGTAAGATAGTCATAGATGTCCAATTTCAGGTTAGAGCACCCCTCCCTTTCACATAGTACAAGGCCCTGTCTAAACCTGGAGTTGCAGATATCCATTGGACAGATTTCTCTTAGAGTGGGTTAGTCTCATTAAAAAAAATGATTAGGTTAGTATATGCCAAAAATTGGGTTCCTGAAACAGGGCCAGACTCTTGGACATATTTTATAATTAGATCATTATTATTATTTTACGTTAAACTGGAGATCGCATGCCTTCGATAAGCTTTCAAGAGGGATTTAAAATGGAATTTATTATTATTATTAGTATATTACCAGGCGCCAGGGGCACCCTTTTGAAGTACACATGTGCATTGTAATATACTGATTTAATATTTATTTAAAATGCTCTTTTTCTTGTGTTTTACCATCACCTTCACTATGTTGTAAGCTTGTGTGACACCAGGATTCATTTCTACTTACTAACCTTAGGTTTTTGTTTTTTTGCAGCTTACACCCCCAGCTAGGAAATGGTAACGCACTGTAGAATATGTTGGCGTTATATAAATGGTAATATATACATCTATCCAGGAGTTATTGTTTCCTGGAATAATAATTCACCCAAAAAGGAATATTATTTTGCGGACGTTAGTTTAGTTTTCATTTCAAATAACGGTCTGTATTGTTCATGTACAAAATATTGATAATAAATGGATGTGGATAGAAATGTAAAAAAACTACTTTATGAAGTATAGTGATAATTAAAATTCTGTAAGTTACTGGTTCATATTAGAAGCACTTCATATTCCATAGTAAGACCTCATATATAATGAATTAGTTATATATTCTTTCATCAAGTCAACCCATTCAAATATATATTTTGGAGATTAGCGCAATTTAGAAATCATTTATCTTATTTAGAAAACGTTTTATTAATTATTTAGCGTATGCAATACTGAATACAGTCAGAATTTCTGATTCCTGCATCTTTTAAAATAGAATCTTAATACAAATTATACAAGGCCAATATATGTCTTTTAGACAGAAATGGTCTTTAAATCGTAGGCACTAACTCTGTGCTCCCTGGAGTGCAAAAAGTTAGCAATGTTGGTTCTGAAGAAATTTGTACATACTAAAAGCGTGTGATAGACAAGTCATTGGGATTCAGAGCCTGATCATTTTGATCACTGTAATCAGGACCACTTTAATCCTGACATCGATTTAGGACTGTATTAAATCTAAAAACATTGCAATTACTCTTTGAAAGGCTTCACAGCAGGGTATCCAAATCATTTGACTCACCCATTTTTCTAGTCACTGACTCTTTGTTTTAGTACACATGTGCCATACTATATCAATGTTAGGAAGATCCCAAAGAGACTAGCCATCATTAGAATGATGACTTTCCTATGGTAAAGCTGCAAGGTTTATGCATCTTTAGATAAGTAAATGTATCATTGTAATTTGATGCATTAACTCCTGTTCCGCTAGTCTACATTTTCAATGTCTTAGTTTTTTTCTTTCTCAATTTTTCATAATTTTTTTTTTATTTATAGAGAAGAATACTAAAAGTAATTTTGCTCTTTAGAGGGATTTTTTGATAAAAAGTAGAAACAATAATACAATATGCTGTATAGGCCTGATTATAGACCACCGATTTTCCAAAACTGGTCAATATAATATGGTCAAACTAATCTGAAGCACAAAAGTATTGCTATGCAAAGTGTCGTATAAGTTATGAGGTAGGAGAAAAATGTAACGAAATTCTCTCCAGTGCACAAATGATAGTCTCAAAAATGAAACAAATGCTTTCTTTTGTTTATAACATTGGTATAAAATATTATAACGTTGGTGTAAAAAAAATAAATAAAAATAAAATAAAAGAGAAGACATTCTAAGCACTGCAGTCGGTGTGTTATGATATTGTGGTGATATAATATTCTAATTATTATAATTTTTGCATAAATTATTTTTATTAATATTTACTTGACCCTTGTTGTTATATGTTTAAACAATGTTAGCTTCAATGCATCTTTTATGCTTATTTTCATTCTTATGATAACTTGATAATTAACTTTCTTGTATATTATTTGTTTGAAACCCAGAGCTAGACTTCTCTGACATTATTTGATAAGGGCCAGAGTGTGGCTCTGATGCAGTCATGCAGACCAAGCCATCAGCAGTCCGGTATAAAGAGACAAATGCCTGTACTCAGAGAGTCAAGAATCCCCATTGGCCAGTACTTTGAGATCCTTGGTGTAAAATGTATGTGCATCAAAGCTTTTTATTAGAAACCAAAACTTTCAAATACAGTTCTTTTTTAAGATTGCTTTAATACATTTAAGCTTTTTTATTTTTTTATTTCATTGGAAAGAAGATGAGGATTCTTTTGACAGTGCTACATGGTAAACACTACATAGTTTATGTTAGAGAGGTGTAAATACGTGATGATTCTCCCTCCAAGCAGCTTACATATATTTAAAGTGAACTTGTAAAGGAAATGTTTAATTACCTTTTTAGTTTTTGTCATCTGGTCTTCTTTGATTTGCCCTGAGTGGGGACATTTCCTCAGTGACACTGACACGCTGGCTTCGTTGTCAGCATGTCAGTGTCTGAATGGAGTGATGTCAGTCACTCCATTCTATATGCCCTAGTCAGCGCTAGCAACACCAGTTAGGGGGTTTCCATAGCAGCTACCGTGCATGTGCTGCGGTTGCTATGCTTTGGAGAGCAGAATGACCACCTTTGGTTGGTATTTTCTACTCTCTCTTGTCAGTCAAACCAACAACAAACTTGCATCCAGCATGGACCTACAATAAAGATATTTCGTGGTATATTATAGATTTTAAAGAATGACTCAAATCTGTTGAGAAGATAACAGTCAGTGGACATCCTGTGCTACAGCATTTAATTACAGCTCGGTGACATAAAGCTGTTGGTTTGTAGCAAATTAAAGTCTGAATATGCACTCTAAATTGAAACAACCATTGAGGTATTAACCGATTTTTCTTAACATGGTGTCCCTTCATAAACAGAAATAATAACAACTAAGATATATTGAGATGGCCCTTAAGAACATCTTCTCTAAATTAAGCCCATCAATAAAATAAGAGACAAAGAGGTAACTGTGTGTGTTTGTTCATGCGGCTGCTCCTGGGTAAGTATATTAACACATTAGAAGTAATCCCCCGTGGTGATTTTGCTAGGACCCTATCCTCGTTTAAGATAGACCTTGAAACATATTTTAACTACAGTAAGATATTTTTCTTACTTTGTAAAACCCTACACATGTTTCAGTGAGAGTTCTATAAGAAGGTGAGTTTGGAATACTTAATACATTGAAATTCATTCTCTGCTCATACCCCTAAAATACAGCAAATTGCAATCATTATACGGACATGTCGGAGAAAAAAGGTTTTCTTAAAATTCAGCTGGTTTATTTTAAAGCATACATTTAGCCACAGGACAAAAACAGCAACAACCATATTTGCATCGCTGGCTGTAGGTATGTTTGAACGTAAAATATGCATGACATTCTGGTGATGTCAAGAACTGAGAGTGTTTGGTAGTTCGCTATAGCTTTAAGCACACTGTTTTGCATCGCAGATTAAAGGATTTTCAAAGCGAACTGTGATTGTCTTGTCACGGTTGAGATACACATTAGTTGACTGAGCGGAGTATCAAATATGTGAAAATAGCTGCCATTAAAAGCTTGCTCAAGGCAGTTCATTTTTTCTCATCAACCAAGCTGTGGGAGCCTCCTGCTGCGGACAGTGAACATTAGCTTACTAAATATTGTTGCTAATCAAACCCTGCATTACAAATTGATGTTTCTAAATTTACGAAGGTAAAACACTGAAATGAAGAAAGTTTTCCGAAATGATTGAGTTTTGTCTCTTTAACCACTACGTCGCCAAGTGATTTTCATTATACAACTGCCCAGCTTTTATTTGAAATCTCAGCTTGCAAATTATCATAGGACAAAACAGCAAGTATGCATATTTATTAATACACAGGGATAATTAAAAATGAAAACTAAATTGTATGATTGCACAAATTTAATGCCACATCTATATATTTTTTTTTTAAAGAAATAGGGGGGTAAAATATAATTGGAATGTCATTGTATACTCCCTATATTGTATACTATATACATGCATATCGCTTTTATATTGGCCTTGCAGGCCTCTAAAATTTTTAGATTAAGTTTAGACTTTCAACATGTTTGTTAAATGTATTTACTTTATGTCATAGTTTATGGTTTTACCACTCAGCCTCGTCATTGAAAAGATTAAGTTGGTTCTATAAAGCGATATTACGCCTGTAAAGTGGTAGTATGAGGCTTTGACTAGCTCATGGGAATAAATAGTATTCGGGAAAAATGACATTCTGATCATCTTAAATATGTTCATCGTACTAAGATGACCGTTTGTCATCATTTTGTTTATTTTAGTGGCCAGTAAGTCCTAACCTATTTAAATTAATTGCATTTGCAATGTGTAATGCGTTGGGTATCTGTGTAAATAATTTTATTGACAATATTGTCATATTGACTAAATAGCTGCCTGACTGTTGAGTGCAATAAATCACTGCATATTATTTTGGGGGGTTATGCCACTTTAGGTGAAGTTCCCAGCTCTGTGTTGTTGATGGTTCTCTAATTTCTGGTACAAAACATTGGTTCGAATAAACATTTTTTTTTTAGGAACTGCTCATTTTTCATCACCAGACATTTTTGCCCATTTACAGAGTTAAATCCGACCCCTTAAAGCCCTCTTAACATACAGAGTCTGGAAAAGAAATCATTAAGAAAGGTTTTGGCCTGGCGATGGTTACCCTGCAAGCTGGACTCTGTCTGACTATGACCTGCATCCCGGTCATCTCATCTCACACCAGACAAACCGGGTCATTACTCTTGCTTCCTAGTATTTTGGATTTCTCTGCTTCTTGAGATATATTGTCTATTGATTCTAGTATAATTCTTCATATGATATTTGTCAGATATTGGATTAGTTGATACTGATAGTATGCATAATGGTTTCTATGACTCACATATATTTACGTACTATGGGAAAGCATTGGATTGGCTAAAAATCTGCAATTCTGATATTGTCACCAAGGAGGCAGTTCGGTGCAGGACCCGCTCGGTGCTGTTAATAAGGTGAGTTTTCACCTTTTCTAAGTGGGCTAAGGGGGGGCAAGCCACTGATTGGTGGATTAAACACTATAGGGTCATGAACACAATTGTGTTCCTAACCCTATAATGTTCCTTTAAGTGTCAACAATTTCAGCAGATCAAGCACCAACCTTCTGCTAAACTCCCTCCACCAGTAGCATGCCCACTCAGACACTGTTTCCATACCTGCAAAATGAAAAGGTAAAAATGTGATGTATGCCTAAATAGAGATGGAAGGGCTTTAACCCCTTCCCGACCAAGGATATATCAGGTACGTCCGACAAAAAACGCTCCTTAAGGCTAATTAGAGCGCTGAAAGCGATCATGAAATTAGATATCTATCTATGTATATAAATAAATAAATAAAAATATTATAAAAATATACATATTACTTATTCCTCTCATGCTCCCTTAATTTACTTACTTTAACTAAAACTTGTCTCTCTCCTTCTGACACAGCTACCACTGCCTCATTATCCTATGGTGGTCTACAGTTTATGCACAACCCAAGACAGTCTGAAAGTAAAGGTGGTGGAGTAGGGTTTCTTCTTTCACCCCACTACTCCTTTAAAACATTACCCACCCCCCACTTCCCTCTCTCTCTCCTTCGAAATTCACTCAATTCGCTTATTCAAACCTTTCTCTGCTAACATTGACGTTATTTATCGCCCCCCAGGTTCCCCTCTCCTCTTCCTTGACCACTTTGCTGCATGACTACCCTACCTCCTCTCCTCTAACATACCATCTCTAATTCTCTGTGACTTCCTATTAACCCAGCCCTGACCTGAGCAGCCTCTAAACTACTTTCAATTACTTCCTCCCTTGGGCTATCGCAGTTGGCTTATTCTCCCACCCATGTAGCTGGCAATACCCTCGACCTCATTTTCTCTTATTCATGTACAGTGTCTAATATCTCCAACACTCCATTTCCTCTCTCTGATCACCCCCTCGTATCATTTGCTCTCGAGTACCCCCTCACCCAACAACCTAAGCCTACCCCCCCTCAACTCAGGAAGAACCTTAATTCTATTGACCTCCAGCAGCGGTCAGCTGATATTGATTCACAACTCCTATCCATCCCTTCCCTCTCCTGTCCCTCACTGGCCATCTCCACATATAACACTACCCTTACCTCTGCCTTGAAGGATGCAGCCCCGCTCCAAACAAGCACCTCAAGAAGGACACACCGCCAGCCGTGGCATACTAAATCAACATGCTACCTGCAAAGATGCTACCGTGGTGCTGAACGCTCCTGGAGGAAGTCTCGCACCCAGTCGGACCTTCTCCATTATAGATTCCTATTATGTTCATACAGCGCAGCCCTTGCCCTCACCAAAAAGTCATACTTTTCCTCTCTCATTAGTTCATGCTCTGCAATCTCAGATGTCTCTTTGACACCTTTAACTCTCTTCTGCACCCTGCTGTGGCCACCCCTCAAACTAACCTTACAGCTGAGAGCTTTGCATGCTACTTTACCGACAAGATTGAACAACTAAGGAAAGAATTCTCCCCACACTGCCTTTCTCTTTCTCAACCACACGTAGATCATGCCTTTACTTCCCTGCTACTGAACAAGAGGTGGCTGCTCTTCTCCTTTCCTCTTGCCACACCACTTGCCCGCTCAATCCTACCCCATCTCACCTTATCAGATCTCTCTCCCCTTGTTTTGTGCCTTCCTTAACACACATTTTCTGTTTCTGTTTCTAACTGCTCTCTCTCTTCTGGCATTGTCCCTGCTGACCTTAAACATGCCACTGTAGTACCTATCCTGAAAAAAACATCCCTTGACCCGTCCACCCCCTCTAACTATCGCCCCATATCCCTGCTCCCTTTTTACCCAAAGCTTCTGGAAAGACTTGTCTTTACCTGTATGTCTCACTTATTCAATTCTAACTCTCTCCTTGACCCTCTTCAATCTGGCTTCCACCCTCTCCACTCTACTGAGACTGCTCTTAAAAAAGTTACCGATGACCTAATTGCAGCTAAATCCAAAGGCCACTACTCCATGCTAATTCTTCTTGACCTCTCTGCTGCCTTTGACACCGTTGATCATGCTCTCCTTCGCCAAACTCTTCAATCACTCGTTCTCTGTGACTTTGTCCTCTCGTGGTTTTCCTCTTATCTCTCCCAATGCTCATTCAGTGTCTCCTTTTCTAATGATACCTCATCCCCTTGTCCTGTCTCAGTTAGAGTCCCCCAGGGCTCCGTCCTTGGTTCCCTTCTTTTTTCTCTTTATACTGCCTCTCTTTGCAAACGTATTGCCTCATTTGGATTCCACTACCCCCTGTACGCTGATGACTCCCAGTTATATCTCTCCTCTCCGGACCCCTCCCCTGCCATCCTGCAACGTGTCACTGCTTGCCTGTCTCCATCTCTGACTGGATGTCCTCCCGTTTTCTAAAACTAAATCTGTCTAAAACTGAACTCCTTACCTTTCCTCCTTCTAATACTGATCTTCCTTTTTTGCTCTCCCTTGAAGTCAGTGGTATCCACATAAATCCATCCTTGCAAGCACGCTGTCATGATGTCTGGCCTCACCTTTGAGCCTCACATCCAGCATTTTACCAAATCCTGTAGATTTCATCTTAAAAACATAGCCTGCATCCGCCCCTTTCTTACTCAAGATGCTACTAAAGAGCTTGTCCATGCTCTAGTAATTTCCCGCATGGATTATTGTATCCCTCTCCTAATTGGTCTTCCCAATAACCGTATTGCCCCACTACAATCTGTACTGAATGCTGCGCTAGACTGATTTTCCTCTCTAGTCTGTCCTCTCACACCTCACCCCTCTGTCAATCCCTACATTGGCTTCCTGTATCCTATAGGATTCAATTTATAGTGCTATCCCATAAAGCATTGACCAATTCTAGCCCCTGTTATATCTCTTCACAGGTCCATCGGTATGCCCCTTCTTGGTCTCTCCGCTCTGCCTGTGACCTTCTCCTGTCCGCTGCTCGCACCCATACGGCCAACTCACGATTGCAGGACTTCTCGTGGGTGGCTCCCTTCCTATGGAATAGTCTACCTACTGCCATTAGACTCTCCCCTAGTCTTCAATCGTTTAAGAAGTTCCTTAAAACCCATCTCTTTAGGAAATCTTATGGCCTCCCAGAGTAACCTCTACCTCACACTCTTGCTCTCTCCTAAGGGGCAGCACTTTACTCTCTCCTCCAGCTCTGCTTCACTCCAAGCTATTTTGATGTCTTTCTCCTGTCTGTATTGTGTTTTATACCCCACCTCCTATACACTGTAAACTCGTTTGAGCAGGGTCCTCTTCAACCTATCGTTCCTGTAAGTTTTCTTAAGTAATTGTCCTATTTATAGCTAATCCCCCCCTCTTATAATATTGTAAAGTGCTACGGAATCTGTTGGCGCTATATAAATGATAATAATAATAATAATAATAATAATAATATGTCCATATACATAATTACATAAATAATTTCATAAATGTACACGTAGATTTTAAATATATAAATATGTATATAAATTAAAATTCTACATTCATTTTTAACACACAAACAAATATAAATGCTAACTTTCACTAGTGTTTGTGCCTATGTGGCTACTAAAAAAGACTGGACAAATGCCATATTTAATACCCTGGGTTGTCTACTTTTCAAAAATATATGGTTTGATGGGTAAATTACATTGTCCAGCTTCAAAAATGGTTGCATGAAAAATACCCCAAGTTTAATACCTTAGGTTGTCATCCTTTAAAAAATATATACAGGTGAAGTATTATTCAGGGATTCCTGACAGATATCAGTGTTTCAGTGTAACTTTGTTAATTTTGGAACAAAAATTGTTTGGAAACAAGTGATACTTATTGCCCTATAACTTTCTTAAAAAAGCTACGAACATGTTAACATTGGGTCTTTCTCAACTCAGAACAAAATTTAGAAACTATTTCGCATAAGTGTTTTTTGGCGGTTGTAGATGCGTAACAGATTTTGGGGGTCAAAGTTAGAAAAAGTGTGTTTTTTTAATTTTTTATCATACTTTATAATTTTGTTTGTAGTAAATGATATGATATGATGAAAATAATGGCATCTTTAGAAACACCATTTAATGGCAAGGAAAAACGATCTATAATACGTGTGGGTACAGTAAATGAGTAAGAGGAAAATTACAGCTAAACACAAACACCGCAGAAATGTAAAAAGAGCCCTGGTCCTTAACGGTAAGAAAATTGAAAAGTGGTCTGGTCACTAAGGGGTTAAAATATATTATTTTAGAACAAATTAATTTAGTACATTTATTTGTGATGTAGCAATTCTTTGTGTTGCATTGTGAACTGGATGCAGATATGTTAACCCATGATAAGCCTGATGATTTTCCCTGTGCTAAGATTAACACAAACCGTCTTTTTCTATACAAAGAGAGGGTAAACGATGTGATTGCAGCTGCACTGATGCACAGATAACTCTAGGAGATGACTTATCGTCTTAATCCTGAGCATAGATCATGAGTGAAAACACATTATAGGTTTATAGTTAATATATTTGGCATGCCAGATAATGATATCTCCTAGCACCTCATTAACATTTTGGAGCCAGCTCACGCTCATCTAAAAGCATAAAATGTACAATACAATAGTTATCCCTCAAATTACAAAACTCTTGGCAGCATAGTTACTGTTGGCATTCCCTTACCTAATTACTGATTTTCATTACTCTCTTGGGTAAGGTCTTGGGCGCGCACGCACACACATATATCTTGCAGTGGGAAAGAAAAAAGGCTTGCATGCTCTGGGAACTTGATTGTGTAATACCTGTCAATATTTTGATCCTTGCTGGAATCTCGGAATGATTAATGTACTTAACGCAAAGTACACACTGACCTTGATTAATTGTAACATTGAAATTCACACCCAATAAGTTATTTACAACATTCTACTGGTATTCTGAACATATGCCGTTTTTTGCTTTCATTCTGCTTGACCTCCCATCCTGCAATCAAACACTAGGCTCACTGATCTGATCACAAATCATAGAAAGAGTTAGTTTGTTGCTCTATAGATGACACACCCAGTATCTTTCAAAAGTAAGATATTCTGTTTCTTAGCATTGTTTTTGATCTTCCAGGTAAAGCCTCAGAAATTTACAGTTTAGTAACTATAACCACTACAGCACATTTTTCATTTTATGGATTAAAAAACACTCCAAGCACTATAGCCACTACAGGAATGCCATCACACTCCCCATTTTCAGTAGGTAAACAATTTGCTTTTAGTTTGACTTCTTACCTGAGATCCATCAGGTATCATTCAATGCCACTCCTTTCCTGGTATTGAGAGCTGGAACCTCATGCTAGCAGCTTCCATTAACTCTCCTTAGCTAAGCCCTGAAGTTCAGAGCTAGCTCATTCTCTGAGGACATCAGCTGATCATTCTCAGCCAGTAAGCTACACCTTGCATCCCTATTTTAATGGTGAATCCCCAGTGAGATGCCAAACCATTAACAATCATTTTGGTTTCTTCCATTGGATGGGAGCGGGAGGTAGGCAGAGCGCTCCTTGCACCAACACCATTACAGAGCTCTATAGTGTTTACGGAGGATGGAGTGTTCCTTGATCTTCTTCATTACTCACATTGGCTACTGCAATCTGCACTACGCCATTCTCTCAAACATCCTACCCACAATGCTAGTTCAACTTAATGACGCCTGTGATCTAACAAAAGTGGACACTTCAGTGGTGTAAGTGTTAAAATAGTTTAGACCAGTTTAGAGCTCCCGTTTGCATAGGAACAATAGTTGCTCATTTTAATACTGTTGCAATAGATTTTACCTTTTCATTAAATATAATTACATCTAGTTACATAATATGAAAAAAGACTTGTGTCCTTCAAGTTTAATGGAGAAACAAAAATCTTTCTTGACCCTAGCATGGCAGTCACATCTCTCCTGGGATCATGAAGCTGTTAACCCAAATATTAAATAGCGTATCCCTGAATACTGTGCCTACTATGCTTTTGCAAGGATTCATCTGTCACCGTTTGAATATCTGTACAGAGTCTGATAAAACCACCTTTCCTAGCACACCTTTATTGTTCTTAATATTAAAAAACCCTTTTCATTTGCCTTAGACTAAATCTCCTTTCTTTCAGTCTAAATGGGTGACCTCATGTCCTATATATAGCCATATTCATGAATAGTTTTCCAGACAATGGTTTGTACTGGCCTTGAATATTTTTGTATGTTGTCATTTTTCTAAACTAAACAAATTTACATTTGTTAGTCTTTCTTCTAACTAAAATCTCCCATTCCCCATTTTGTAGCACACCTCTGCACATTTTATAGTGTTATAATATCCTTCTTTAGAATTTGAGCCCAGAATCGCATTAAATTTTAAAGGTGCTCTTACCAATCTTACCAATCATTTTTACCCAAGAATTAATGCTTGACTTTATACATGACAATACCTTACCAAATCTATCTCATGTGTTGTTTTCTTCCGTAACTCACTACCTTTTAGGGTGTAAGTTTCTTGTGCATTCTTTACTCCAAAGTGCATAACTTTGCAGCTAATTTCATCTGCAATTTGAGTTACCAGTCCCCTGATCTACCAGGACCCCTGTGAAGCAAAGTAATATCCTTCTCACATTATATTACAACGTTTTCTGTCATATGCAAACACTGAAACATGGCTTCCAATGCCCATTTCAAGATCATTTATAAATATGTTAAATCTGAGGGACACCACTTACCACTTTTGCCCAGCTTTAAATTTTACCATTAGTGACAACTCTCTGTAATCTATCTTTAAGCCAATGTTCTACCCAAGAACAAGAATTTTCATCTAGATCAATTTCTTTTTTGAACACTAACCTATTGTGAGGCTCCATATCAAACACCTTTGCAAAATCCAAGTAGATCATAGGCACTGCAACACCCTGATTTATACTTCTACTTATTACCTTGCAGAGAGCAAATAAGTTAGTTTGACATGTTCCGTGTTTCATAAAACCATGCTGATTTCTGTGAATGAAATTGCTATTACCAATGTATTCTTGAATAGTATGCCTTAATACCCTTTCAAATACTTTCCCAGCCACAGAGGTTAAACTCACAGGTCTATAATATTCAGGCAAATATGTTGAACCAACTTTAAATATACACATAAACATATGATACCGCACTCATAATTACTAAAGTATATTTCATAAGAATGTATTAGACTAAGTAAATGCTTGAAAAAAAGCCTGATTTTTATTCAATATATTTTATCAAGAAGTGAATAATCTCTTAAAACAATGTAAATCCTACAATAAGTTATATACATCACATTCCACCATAACCACTGTGGTTATTTTTGATACACCAAACATAAAATAAATATACCCCAATAAAGTCCGACAATGTCAGTAGTACTAGTGCTTATTGGCACTGTTTAGTAGAGGACCTTCTATTCAATCAAGATATGTTCTTATTGGTAATGGAACCAAATATAAGTCCATCCGGAAAGAAAATAAAACAGAAAAAAATTGTAAAAATTACAAAATATGCAAAAAATGAAAAATATAAAAAAAGAAAAAAAGAAAGAAAATATTTACAGTCCCAGTGTGTACACACCAATTGACAATAGTATATGTCCCATAAGAATAATATATGGTTAGATCTCACCAATATTCTGGCTGATATCTGTGTTGTAGAGGATAAAGTAATAAGAGACTGTAGCTTATCCAGGTCTATGTAAGTAGAGAAAGACTCCTCCAGTGCTTCCTGGTGTGTCCAACTTTAAATATAGGAACCATATCTGCTTTTCTCCAATCCCCCGGTACAATTCCTGAAAGAAAAGAATCCTGAAAGATTAAAAACAGAGGTTCGCTTATTTCCACACTTAGCTCCTTAAGTGTTCGTGGGTGAAGCTTTTGTTTGTATTCAGCTTCTTTAGTTGCTGCAGCAACTTGTCTTGAGTCATCGAATCACAATACTTTTTTGCAGAATTATTTCCAAGTAAATTGCCATGGGTCCTTCTTTCAGCTGTCACAATGATCACGTGTTTTCGTTCGGCTGGATAGGCTGCCTGGGTTGCCAGAGAAATAATGAAATAATCCGGGGTTGGGGGGGGGGGGGAATTGTTATGGCAAGCTATTGTAGGATGACACAGCACGCGTGTCATCCTACAATAGCGTGATGTGGTTAAAATGTCTGCTTTTTCCCAATCTTCATTTACTAGCACACACATCTCTGATTTCTGTTAACCTACACTTTCATTTTTGTTTATTGTTTTTTTTTCAGGGCATCTAAATCCCAAACATTCACAATCTTTACTGAAGGGTTTTAAGTTTCTCAGGACTAGTTAATAATTATCAATGACTGCTATATATAGCTTACTAAAGCTTCGGTCTAACTGTTTATAGATTTGGAAACCTGCTACTTTCTATTAAAGACAGATTATAGTTGGTTAGTATTACATTATGATTATGTTAGTGGTTTGCAGCCTCATTAGTGTGGAGCAATATTGTCGCTATCCATTTTCAGTGTCACTATAGCAGCCTTAATAAGATCTGAAGTGAGAACTGTGACAAATAATCAATTTATAATGCATATTAGGTCTCTCCAGACTGACTTACTAATATCAGCTGCCTGGAGAAGTGTCAGTGAAGCAACTCATTAATAATCAAGAGTAGTGACATATTCCGCTGTCAATAATCTGATTATCCTGGGTCTCAATATATCCTGTTTAGAAAAATCTTATTTGCAATTTTTAGGAGGCAAAATTGGAAATGATTTGATGTATACACGCAATGAATAAAACCCATAAAAAAGATTTGAATAGTGCTTTTTTTAAATCATCTTTTGGTTTTGATTTTCATATTGCTACCATAAAAAACTGTAAATGTGTAATTTTCCTATATTGGGACAGCATTAATATCTCATAAGCTTATTTACTAAACTGAGAATTCACGAGAACTCACACCAAACATTAAAATAAAGTATTTAAGCTGTAAAAATAGCCGAGCAGCAAGATTTCACTGATTTGGGAATTTGGGCATAAAACTTGTATTTCCCTCATTTAATATTCACTACTTCCAGGGATCTAGAAATGCACTTTTGTGAACAATCAAATATTTCATTCATTCCTGCAGTGCTATTCACTATGCAAGTATAATTAGCAAAGACCAAATGTAGTCTGGACTAGTAAAATTTGGATAAATTCACAGAATATCAAACTGATTTGCAAACTGTATATATACTTAAGCAGGGGTGCCCAAAAATAGCTCCCCAGACGTTGTAGAACTACAACTCCCTTGATGCTTTGCATGCCTTTAGAATGCCTTTACAATGACAAAGCATCATGGAAGCTGTCGTTTTAAATCATCTTGGGATCTGCCTTTTAGGCACCCCTTATACTAAAGGGAAATACAGTTGGAATCTTGGTATAGCAGTTGAATGAGCATATCTTTTACAATGAATAAGGAAATCTTACTTGGTAAAATCCAGTGTCTGGTTTCAAATTAATAATTCGAATATGCAATTCCTATCCAAAATCCTATCCAAAATATAGGGCAGTGCAATTTCAGGGCCTAACATTTTCCTGTGATGCTATCACTTGGATTTAGGGCCTTCAGATATCTATCCCAGGGTTGAAATACATTATATCAGTCCAGGTAGATTCCAGTTACAGTAAACAAACATGCTCCTAAGTCAGTTAAAGGGACACTCCAGGCACCCAGACCACTTCTGCTCATTGGAGTGGTCTGGGTGCCAACTCCCACTACCCTTAACCCTGCAAGTGTAATTATTGCCGTTTTTTATAAACTGTAATAATTACCTTGCAGGGTTAAAGGGACTCTATAGTCACCATATAAAAGCAAGAAAGACAGGTCCCCCAGCCTTCCTTCTTGCTTTTATTCATTAAAAAAAAAAAAATGGGTGTTTTTATATTAAAAACTTACCTCCGTTCCAGCGCCGAGCTCCCCGCTAGGCCGCGCCCCCTTTTTCGTCAAAATGACGAAATCGCGGGGCCCAATGGGACGGCTTCGCGCTGCACCAATCGCGTTCTTCATAGAGCGGCATTGAATGCCGCCCTATGAAGAACCTGAGCGCTTTACCGCGCATGTGCGCGGAATGCGCGTTCGCGAGCTGAGCTGTCTGACTGACAGCTCAGCTCGCTTTCTAAAATTATCAATAATAATTATCAATATAATTTAGGGCCCCCACCCGCCCTGTGCGGCGGGTGTGGGCCCTAAAATTATCAATGAGGGGGGGACCTACTGTCCCCCCCCGGCCCCCACCCCTGAGCGGCGGGTGGGGGCCCTACAATTATCAATAAGGGGGGGACCTACTGTCCCCCCCCGGCCCCCACCCCTGTGCGGCGGGTGGGGGCCCTAAAATTATCAATGAGGGGGGGGACCTACTGCCCCCCCCCGGCCCCCACCCCTGAGCGGCGGGTGGGGGCCCTAAAATTATCAATGAGGGGGGGACCTACTGTCCCCCCCCGGCCCCCACCCCTGAGCGGCGGGTGGGGGCCCTACAATTATCAATAAGGGGGGGACCTACTGTCCCCCCCCGGCCCCCACCCCTGTGCGGCGGGTGGGGGCCCTAAAATTATCAATGAGGGGGGGGACCTACTGCCCCCCCCCGGCCCCCACCCCTGAGCGGCGGGTGGGGGCCCTACAATTATCAATAAGGGGGGGACCTACTGTCCCCCCCCGGCCCCCACCCCTGTGCGGCGGGTGGGGGCCCTAAAATTATCAATGAGGGGGGGGACCTACTGCCCCCCCCCGGCCCCCACCCCTGAGCGGCGGGTGGGGGCCCTAAAATGATCAATAAGGGGGGGGACCTACTGTCCCCCCCCCGGCCCCCACCCCTGTGCGGCGGGTGGGGGCCCTAAAATGATCAATAAGGGGGGGGACCTACTGTCCCCCCCCGGCCCCCACCCCTGTGCGGCGGGTGGGGGCCCTAAAATTATTAATAAGGGGGGGGACCTATTGTCCCCCCCCGGCCCCCACCCCTGAGCGGTGGGTGGGGGCCCTAAATACAAAGGGGGGGGGACCCTAGTTATCCCTCCCCCCCCCCCCAAAAAAAATATCTCCCTACCTACCCCCCTCACCCTAAAAATAATGAGGGGGGACCATTAACTAAAAACCTGTAAAAAAAAATGAGATAAAATCAACTTACCATTCGATGTTTTCTTTCTTCTAAAATCTTCTTTCTTCAGCCCCAAAAAAGGCCAAATAAAAATCCATAATAACCGACGCAATTAAAAAAAAAAAAAAAAAAAAAACGAGCGCAAAAAAAAATAATCCATCTTCACCCATGGAGGGCTCCGCGCAGACTGAGCTCCGCAGGGCGGGGGAAGGCTTATAAAGCCTTGCCCCGCCCTGCAATTAGGCTAAGAACACTCTGATTGGTGGGTTTAAGCCAATCAGAGTGCTCTTTGTCATTTTACAAGCGTGGGAAAGTTCTTTGGAATTTTCCCACGCTTGTAAAATGACACAGAGCACTGTGATTGGATGGATTTCAAGCCATCCAATCACAGTGCTCTGTGTCATTTTACAAGCGTGGGAAAGTTCTTTGGAATTTTCCCACGCTTGTAAAATGACACAGAGCACTGTGATTGGATGGC
Source organism: Pelobates fuscus (assembly GCF_036172605.1). Classification (NCBI taxonomy): domain Eukaryota; kingdom Metazoa; phylum Chordata; class Amphibia; order Anura; family Pelobatidae; genus Pelobates; species Pelobates fuscus. Next base: position 64,187,399 of record NC_086320.1, on the reverse strand, counting down.
TTGAAATCCATCCAATCACAGTGCTCTGTGTCATTTTACAAGCGTGGGAAAATTCCAAAGAACTTTCCCACGCTTGTAAAATGACAAAGAGCACTGTGATTGGATGGATTTCAAGCCATCCAATCACAGTGCTCTTTGTCATTTTACAAGCGTGGGAAAGTTATTTGGAATTTTCCCACGCTTGTAAAATGACACAGAGCAATGTGATTGGATGGCTTGAAATCCATCCAATCACAGTGCTCTGTGTCATTTTACAAGCGTGGGAAAATTCCAAAGAACTTTCCCACGCTTGTAAAATGACAAAGAGCACTGTGATTGGATGGATTTCAAGCCATCCAATCACATTGCTCTGTGTCATTTTACAAGCGTGGGAAAATTCCAAAGAACTTTCCCACGCTTGTAAAATGACAAAGAGCACTCTGATTGGCTTAAACCCACCAATCAGAGTGTTCTTAGCCTAATTGCAGGGCGGGGCAAGGCTTTATAAACCTTCCCCCGCCCTGCGGAGCTCAGTCTGCGCGGAGCCCTCCATGGGTGAAGATGGATTATTTTTTTTGCGCTCGGGTTTTTTTTTTTTTTTTTTATTGCGTCGGTTATTATGGATTTTTATTTGGCCTTTTTTGGGGCTGAAGAAAGAAGATTTTAGAAGAAAGAAAACATCGAATGGTAAGTTGTTTTTATCTTATTTTTTTTTTCTTTACAGGTTTTTAGTTAAAGGGTCCCCCCTCATTATTTTTAGGGTGAGGGGGGTAGGTAGGGAGATAAGTTTTTTTTTTTTTTGGGGGGGGGGGGAGAGGGTTAACTTGGGTCCCCACCCCCTTTGTATTTAGGGCCCCCACCCACCGCTCAGGGGTGGGGGCCGGGGGGGGACAATAGGTCCCCCCCTATTGATAATTTTAGGGCCCCCACCCACCGCTCAGGGGTGGGGGCCGGGGGGGGGCAGTAGGTCCCCCCCCTTATTGTGAATTTTAGGGCCCCCACCCGCCGCACAGGGGTGGGGGCCGGGGGGGGACAGTAGGTCCCCCCCCTATTGTGAATTTTAGGGCCCCCACCCACCGCTCAGGGGTGGGGGCCGGGGGGGGGCAGTAGGCCCCCCTTATTGTGAATTTTAGGGCCCCCACCCGCCGCACAGGGGTGGGGGCCGGGGGGGGGCAGTATGTCCCCCCCTTATTTTTTATTTTAAGGCCCCCACCCGCTGCACAGGGGTGGGGGCCGGGGGGGGGGCAATAGGTCCCCCCCTATTGATAATTTTAGGGCCCCCACCCGCCGCACAGGGGTGGGGGCCGGGGGGGGCAGTATGTCCCCCCCTTATTTTTTATTTTAAGGCCCCCACCCGCTGCACAGGGGTGGGGGCCGGGGGGGGGGCAATAGGTCCCCCCTTATTGATAATTTTAGTGCCCCCACCCGCCGCACAGGGGTGGGGGCCGGGGGGGCAGTATGTGCCACCCTTATTTTTAGGGCCCCCACTCACCGCTCAGGGGTGGGGGCCGGGGGGGGGGAGGAGAGTAGGTCCCCCCCCCCCCCTTCAACCACTATTGTGGCCAGACAGCATCCCTGTGGGTTCGGGCTTCAGCTGTCAGCTGAAGCCACGCCCACAGCAGTGCTGACAGGCTGTCAGCACACAAAGCGCGTTCACAGTGCTTTGTGTGCTGATAGCCCGTCTGATGCATTCACCCAGAATGCATCGGACGAGAGGCCTTTTTAGGGCCTCTGAACTCGGAAGTCCCTCTGGTGGCCGTCTGATTGACTGCAACAAGAGGTGTTCCAAGCTTCCAATGTAAACACTGCATTTTCTCAGAAAATACAGTGCTTACAAGAAAAAGGCTCCGGGTAGCTGTAGCACTCACCTAAACAACCTCATTAAGCTGAAGTTGTTCAGGTGACTATAGTGTCCCTTTAACTCCACCTCTAGTGGCTGTCTCCTAGACAGCCACTAGAGGGCACTTCCTGCTTCATAGCACAGAAAAACTGTGCTAGAGCGTCGCTGGATATCCTCACGCTGTGTGAGGACCTCCAGCGTCGCTCAATTCCCCACAGGAAAGCATTGAAAAGCATGCGCATTAGGTCTCCCCTGCCGGTGGGTGGGATCAGTCTCTCCCACCGGCCGACGTAATGCAGAGGAGGAGTGGCGGCCGAGGAAGAAGCAGCGACATGGGACATGTCGCTGCCTCAGGTAAGTGACTAAAGGTGTTTTCACCCCTTCAGCAAACGGGGATTGGGGGGTGGGAGGGAGAGGGGACCTGCCGTGCCAGGAAAACGGATTGTTTTCCTGGCACTGGAGTTTCCCTTTAACATTGAATTGACCAATGAACCCTTATCTGCTAACATTCTTTGTAATGCCAGTCCATTTATTTTCTCGTATGTTCCTGCTTTCCTTTCTCAGCAAAACAATGCTACGTAAATAAATATTATATTATATTTCCTATCGTACTTCTTAAAAACACAAACAATCAGATTTAAGAACAAAGATGTCAACAATTGTGATGTGGTTTCTTAATACCAACCCAGAGCCACTTAATACATTTCTGCGCAATAGTTCTACATCAAAATCTATTTGCCGTTATTTTAGCTATATTATTCTTTTATTTCGTTTCATTTTTAACCTTAGGATTAAGCTGACATTTGTATTTGACTTCCCAAGCAATAAACACGCTGGTGAAGAAATGACAAACTGCATTTTGTCATTTTCTATAATACATACTGATTTACAGTATAAATCTTTTCGGCCTGACATAAAATTTAACATTTCTAGTTTACAAAAGTCACAAAAAATAAAATGCAGAACCTGCATATCACTTAACAACCCTGTATTCATCCCTGTTCATCTAAAAGCTTTGCAATTGCTACATCATGGATCTGTCAGAGCTGGAAGCACAGATTTTATTTTATCTATTTTTTTATTTATTTTTTTGGTTGTCATTTACTGCCTCGATTTCCCTAGCTGCTACTTAAATGTGGTTGCCTAACGCAACTTGAACAATCTTGTAACAGAGATGTATATTTTAGTAACAATCCCATTTCAAAACGATTTCAGAATTGTGTGGCAAGTGATTGAAATTGTATTGAAAGACTCATTTTAATTATTATTTTCATTTTGACTTAAAAATATCATGTTTCGCGAGCAAAGACATCACTGCCTGGTTTGTTTGCGGATTGCTGCAGACTAGTTACCATTTGCTAGCAAATCTTTCCATACTCAGTTGTTTGAGTATTTTAAGGGACATTTGAAGATGCACTGTCATGTGTCTTTTTTCAGTTTCCCTGATGAATATCCCCTTGCTGTTGCAGCTTGCCTTTATTTATATTTTTTATCTTGTTTCCCTTGTGCCTGAACTCAATACTTGAGTGCCTAATTTATTTTCCCTCTGTGCATTTATCTGGAGTTTGCCCTTGGGTGGGAATCATTTGACTGATGGATTGTGGGTAATTAGCCACTGAAATGGGACTTTGTTTAAACTCGACCCAATACCAAAAATGCTATAGATCACACATAAGAAAAATCAGATTAAATAACTAAGGTGAATTTAAACCCGAGTCTTCAAAGCCTGGTCTTCTACGGCTTTATCTACTTCACCTATGCCCTTCCTGACAGTTTGAGTTTGAGCATTCTTAAATGGAACTTAAAACCTGTGTTCACATAATAGTTTTGTGTTTTGGTTATTGTACAATTTTTAGTGCAGTCTGAAACACAAGCATCCCAAGAGATTAACTGGTTCTAAAATACAGGTACTGTCATGTCTAGTACCTACTGTATAGCAGGCTCTCAGAGTATCAATATGTATACAAAAAACAGCATTCCTCCAGAGAGATTTGAAATCCAAAATGTTATAAAGACATTTCCTTCCAGTCAGCAACAGTGCTAGATACTGAGATGATGTGCAAAAAGTAAACATTTACACATTTTGTGCTTATTACCGCACTTATACACAATTGCATTATTTTTTTCTGTTTGCTCCCCCTCTCTGTATCTGGAGCTGTTACTGTTTTTTAAAGAAATGTCTTAACAAAATGTAGAATTTTAAAAGCAATGCTGTTTTTTTTTTTTTTAAAAAACATATGGATACTCTGAGAGCCCACAGTTGAGTTGTACCAGTTGCTGGCATGAAAATGTTGAAAGGAACCTCAAGACTTGTGTGAAGGATTGAGCAAGCCCAGTGGCCTGGAAAAAAATGATTGGTAAGTTATAATTGTATTGCCTTTTGCTTTAAAATATACTATAGCATGGAGCAGATTGGGGATGTATTTTGCACTATCATGTCTAGCACAATCCAGCAACAATCATACCACAAAAACAGCATAAAAAGAAAGTAAAAAGGAAATAGAGTAATATATATATATATTTATCTAATAGTCCTACTTTGATATATATATATATATATATATATATATATATATATATATATATATATATATATATATATATATATTTGTTGTTGAGGGTTAATACCTCACTGGAATTATGTAATGTTCTTAGATTTTAATCTCAGATTGCCCGATACCCCCTGTTCATGGTGGTGCTGGTAATTTCCCCACAGCTACAGGATTACGATTTGCCAAAAGAAGAAAAATTCAATTTAAACATTCTTAAGAAAAAAAAACTGAGCAAATAAATCTTTATCATAATAAAAAAAAATCTATTTTGGTTTAATCCTTAGACTAGAATGAAACAACTTTACTGTGTTTTGTCATTTATCTAGAAAACATGTAAACTGCTAAACAAAAGCCCTCCTTTTATTTCAGTCCCAAACTAACAAAGAACGAATTTAATACACATTACTATGCCTGTTCTTTTACGTCTATTCATTTATATTTGCCTTATAAATGTAGCAGATTTTTACAACAGACAATGATTTTTATACGTTTACAACACATGGCATGTATAAACTTGTTGCAAGAAAATAATAAATATACAACTTACATCCTTTAAATTGATTTGAAAGCTGAATTGTACTCTTGTTTGAGAAACAGTACATTTATAATAGACACTAAATTATTTATAAACGGGCACTAAATTATTTATAATAGAAATAAACCACATCATATAATAATATCCAGGAAAGAGGGAAGACAGGTAGACCAAGGATTTAATACATGTAGAAATTGATGCACATATACACATTTTATATGAATTATAAAATTAGTTGAATTTAACCTACATATTAATCATAAACTATTCAATTTTAAAAGGTCTCTCTCTAAGCAACAAAAACGCTACATATAGTGGTTTTGGTGCGTAGATGTTGCCTCTGTTTTCTTACAAATGTAAAAGTGAGGAATTGCAATCTTTATATTTGTAAGAGGAAGTGCCTCTAGTCACAATGACAGCCAATAGAACCATTAAGAAAATGGGGTGGACAAAAGTCACCACGGATGATGATTTCATTGGAGGCATGTGCATTGCGCAACAGCCTCCCAGTGCTTTCCTTTGGGAAAGCATTGGATTGGCTGAGATCATCATGTTTGATGATCTTAGCCAAGGAGGCGGGGCACAGGCATGGCCCGCCGTGAGGAGATCCATGCGGCGATGGAAAAAAGGTGAATAAAATAGCTTTTTAACGGGGGGCAAAGTGAAGAACACAAACATTTCTGACACTATAGTGTTCCTTTAAGGTGAGTTTTGTGATATTTTTTGTATTGTTTATCCCCTAATCTACACACCATGGAACAATCTAATTGCATATTTTTAGCATTAGAGTGTTCCTTTAATATGTTTTCTTATCACATAAAGGTATTTGTGATAAAACACAAATGTTGATTCCAGTTGCAATGATCAACCATATAGTTAAAGGAACAGTATAGTTTTAGGTATTTCAAACACTTTCTGCCCCCGCCTTCCCCCCTGCCAAAAACAAACAGCTAAAAACCCTTTAAACACTTACCTGAATGCAGTGCCAAGATCCCTCTGCGCTGCCTCCGCCTCCTCCTCTTCCGACGTTATCACGTGGGGTAGCCTAATGCGCATGGGTGGTCAATCAATGCTTTCTTGTGGTGTTTGCAAGAAGTTGTAGAAGAACAGGAAGAGCAAAATGTTAAACTTCGTGAAACAGCAGTAAGCACCTCTAGTGGTTGTCTGGGGAACAGTCATCAGAAGTAGCAACATTGCAGTTGCTCTAAAACTGCAATATTTTCAGCTGCAGGTTTAAGGGTATAGGGACACTGCACTCAGACCAGTTTAAAGAGATGAAATGGCCTGAGTACCTATAGTGTCCCTTTAAGCATATATACATAAAGAAATCAACACAATATGTAATTTTGGCCAGTGTTTGTGACCAAATGGCAACTAAAAAAGACTGGACATACCCCATTTGCAATACCTTGGGTTGTCTACTATTGCAAATGGTATGCCATTATGGGTGTAAATTTATTTCCTGGGCTACTATACAGTCTCAAAGGCAACGCAAGCAATCTGGCGAATTTCAATTTCAAATGTAACATGCTATATTTGACCCTGTAACTTCTCAAAACACCATAAAACCTCGACATAGGGAGTACTGTTTTACACGTGAGACTTTGCTGAATACAAATATGTGTATTTTATTGCAGTAAAAGCAAACAGTATTATGACATTGACAGTTAAAATGTCATGTAGAACTAAAAAAATAACAAAATTTCTTATTTTCTCCCATTTTTTTTTTCATATTAAATTAAGTTTCATAGCTACATATTTGATATTAAATGAAAGCCATGTTTCCCCTGAATAAAATGATTTATAATAAGGGGGGGGGGTGCATTTAATATGAAAGAGGTGAACTACGGTTGGACAGACATATCGCGCAAATGCCAGGTTTTGTTTACGTTTTGTTCTGTTCACAACGTGTACATTTGGCTCAGTCCTTAAGGGGTTAAAATTGAGGCAAATGTAAGCAACAATGCTTGTTTAATTTTTTTTTTTATATCCTCAATAGTATATTTCAAGTATATTCTGGAGTCTACATGTTATTGCTTCCTAACCCAACAGTACTCAATTTATGTAGATCAGAAAGATGAAAGGCTGAGTTAAAATTGAGCCTGTGACTGAGATTCTGCAGCTGGTTTCCTGAAAGGAAAGCTGTCAGTTCTTTTTATTATGTAAAATTAAAGATTAGATATATTGATACCGGAGAAACTGACGGAAGCGAAGCACAGAGAGATGGACACAGGTTTCTTCAGGAAGGAAGAGATTCTTTATTGGATCACCGATCGGGACTCAGAGGGACTAGCGTCACCAAAATACAGCAAGTTCTGAGCCCCGGACAATAGTGCAGGCTCCTTATATAGGCACATAACTCCTCCCATATTAAGCTCCACCCGCACATTCTCTTGACCAATCAATACAAATAAGAATTAACTTCCTGCTTGACCGCATGGCTTGTCCAGCACAATGGAGGAGGGGGAATACTACATCCTGTATTCTTGCACATGCTCCGTACACTACTGATCGTATCTTGCCTCGTGCAACCAACTGATCGATACGTCAGCATATGCACGTACACATGCCACGTGGTAATCTCGGCCTACTAAATTTATTTTTACAGAGATTCCACCACATTCCCCCCTTTGATGCCTCTTGATATTTCACAATTACTTGAGGCATCACTTAACCTTGGTTTGCATACACCGCAAGTTACCTTGAACCAGACCAGACTTATCTTATGATGTGAATCTTCAACACTCATCTTCCTGCATTGGTTCTCCCTGATCTAGAGCTTTATACTCATAAACCGCCATTATCTGTGCAGCAGCCTTCCTCTCTGCTATATTTTCTATCAGGCTTTGCACAGACCTAACTACTAAGGGTATACGACACGGCAGGAGTAGACACAACATTAAAATCAGTAGGACTCCACCTACCACTGCCTTAAGCCCTCCAAACCACTCATACCAGCTACCAAACCAACTACTTGGATTATACCCTTTCCATACCTGAGTAGGCACATGCGCTAGTTTAACCATATGGCTAGTAAGCTCAGCTATTGCTTGCCCTTCGTCATCTATTTGAAGACAGCAATTGCTCAGGTTAAACTTCCCACATACACCTCCCTCTACTGCCAAAAGGTAATCCAAGGCTAATCTATTTTGGTAGACTGCTGTCCTCATCCTGGTGTTATGCTTCGCTAGAAGATTGAGCGCTTGTGATGTCTCGTTAGTAATAATCTCAACCACCGCCTGTAATCTTATAATACGGTTGAGCATATAAATAGGGGTTCTATAACCAAAGGTACCATCCTCAGCCCACGTGGCTGGCCCATAATAATCTATGATACGCTGGGGAGGCCATTCATTATCTTCCCAGGTGCCTATCTCTATGGGTCCCCTTTTCTTCCTATGATTCACATCATACACTTTAACACCTAAAGTCTCACCTGTTTCAATCGGTAACAAGAAGAAGGATGGTTTGAGCATACCCAACACACATGCCCCTTCCCAGTCCTGTGGCAACTCCGAATAGGCTTTCTTACCACAGATCCAGTACAAATTTGCTGGGGCTCTCCAGGTAGATGTGATGGATAAATCAAACCACACATCCTTTAAATTGACGTATCTAGCAAACGGGTTAGATGGTTCTGAGACATTTGAAGCCGACCACCAAGTTGTATTCTGTGTATCATCATCATAAGCTTTTTGCCCTAGACAAGTTAATTCTCCTACAGAAGTATTATACATTATTCCTTTCCTTGCTATGCAAACATAACCTATGATGGAGGTCTTTAATCTCCATTCAGATTTACCTCTAACACTCATATGATAATCGGCTTGTGTAGATATTAGTTGGTCAACTGCCTCAGAACCGGACATTACCTCCTTTGCTTCCCAAGGCCATTGGTCTCCCATGTTAGTACCTCCACACACATAGCAGTTGGTAACATTAAGACTACCGGCAATACTTTCGGCTAAATCAATAAACAGGTTTTTAGCATTATGGGGGATCTTATTATCTATACTCATCTCTTCATAAAAGGAATGGTATACTTGATGAGTTTGGGAGGATACCGTATCAGTCTCTATCCCTATAAACAATACTGTCCCAGGATCTAAACTCGTCCCGTATATCTGAAACCCAAATAAATTGCCATATTTGTCTAAGAACTTATCGGGGTTATTTATAAGTATATGGATGGGATTACATTCCATAGACTTACAATATGGGCTGGTAGGCAACTTAGTCACTATCATGTCTTTGTCTACTGTCTGTCCCCAAGTCGCCCACCCCACACAAGACCAATATGGGCAAAAGTTATAGTCTTTATTCGGGCATCTAGGACTCACATATTTATTTTTACTACTGGGACAAATATATTTATCATTAGACCCATACGTCCTCTCCCATCTAAGATCCCCACATACATTCCACGGCTTTCTACCACTTGATATCGCCTTACACGCATCAAATAGCAGAACACCCGAAGAATGTACGGATTCTAACACCGTCTTATTAATTAGGGTCCCCTGAGGATCTCCATTCCTGAGAGTCAACCAAATTGTACGAGGTTGATACTCCGGACTGAAGCACTTAGGTTCTCCTACTCCTAAATGGCACACACTATAATCTATATTTAAGTATCTACATCTCGATACATCTCCTTTACACTCGTATTGTGAATGCCAAATTAGGGTTTGGGAAATATGGTTACCTGTTCTCGTAGTCTTAATGCATACCTCACAGCTAGGAGTGTCGGTACCTCTACCTTCCTGAATAAAAACACACATAAATAAACACTATCAAAAACACATCTTTCGCCGTCATCCTCAGTCTTCGTCCGTGCGAAGGCACCTCAGCTTCCAGGATGTAAGGGCTGCAGGGAATGGAGTTCTGTTCGTCTTCACAGGAGTCCCTTCGAGACTTTCCCTGGCTTATAAACTATACGTCGGTGGGCGGACAGGCTTTATTATGGCCGTCTAAAAACACTCACTTCACCAAATCCCTGTAACAATAAAATTTGTAATCCACAATAGTTCCTCGTTACTCCGACTGAGTAGTGCGTTTTAACCGGATCTTGCAGGGATTCTCTGGATCTGCTGTAACTTGCCAAGAATCGACTGCTGCTGGTTTAACCCTGGAGTGATGTATCCACGGAGTCACTTCGGCTACTTTTATCGCTGTAGGGGTAGACAAAAGAACAACATAAGGACCTCTCCACTTGGGCCCTAACGGTACATTATTCCACTCTTTAATCCACACTTGATCTCCTGGATGATAACTATGAACAGGGGGATAAATATTTACAGGTAATCTATCTTGTACCCATTTCTGTACCTCCTCCATAGTCTTACCCAACTCTACAACCTGCTGCCGGGTAATTCCTTCTCCCAACTGACTCAAATCCCCCCTTAAGTTACCAAGTACGGGAGGTGGTCGCCCATACATGATTTCAAAAGGAGAGAGGCCCATCCTTCTGGTAGGGGTACTGCGGATTCGCAATAGAGCTATGGGTAAGAGAACGTTCCACTTAAGTTGGGTTTCCTGACACATTTTAGCCAACTGGTTCTTAATAGTTCTATTCATTCTCTCTACCTTACCAGAGCTCTGGGGTCTATATGCAGTATGAAGCCTCCACTTTATACCAAGCATATGAGTCAGTTGTTGTAGGCACTGATGAACAAAAGCTGGACCATTGTCCGATCCTATAGAACAGGGTAGTCCATATCGGGGTATTATTTCTCGTAGCAGGAATCTCACAACCTGCTTTCTCTGTACGAGTGGGACATGCTTCTACCCAGCCTGAATAGGTGCACACAATTACCAGCAGGTAACGATGTCCACCCGATTTAGGCATCACTGTAAAGTCAATTTGTAAATCGGACATGGGGAGTCCCCCCATAAACTGGACTCCTGGTGGCTTTACTGGTCCTTGTCTTGCATTATTTTTAGCACACGTTACACATCTTCGTACAATGGCCTGAGTCAAGTTGGACAATCTTGGTATGTAGAAATGTTTCCTGAGAGATTCCTCTGTACTGTCTCTCCCAGAATGTGTCCCGTTGTGATAATTTTGGACAATTTCTACCGCTAGTGATGCTGGTATGACTATTCTTCCATCTTCTAGCTGATACCACTTGTTCTCCAAATACTTTCCCGGTTCAGTCTTTAACCACTCCTCTTCTTGAGCTGTATAAACTGGAGTCCATTGGGACAGTGGAGTTGGTATAAGAGCAGCTATATGCCCCACATACTCCTGTCTTCCTGATTCAGCAGCACGCTTAGCTGCACTATCTGCCATCCGATTTCCCTTGGTTACATCACCATCTCCTCTCAGATGCGCTCGACAATGTATGATACCGACTTCTTTCGGCTCCCACACTGCTTCCAATAGTTGTAGGATTTCAGCTGCATACTTGATTTCTTTCCCTTCTGAATTCAGTAGTCCTCTTTCTTTATACAAAGCTCCGTGGGCATGAGTGGTTAAAAACGCATATTTGGAGTCCGTGTAGATGTTTACTCTTAAACCTTCAGCCAATTGTAACGCTCGCGTCAGTGCTATCAATTCTGCTTTTTGTGCTGATGTTCCTTTCGCCAGTGGCCGAGCTTCTATCACCTTGTCTATTGTTGTCACTGCATATCCTGCATAGCGGATCCCTTCTTTCACATAACTACTGCCGTCGGTATAATATTGAACATCGGGGTTCTGGATGGGAAAATCACGAAGATCTGGTCTACTTGAGAATACTTCATCCATTACTTCCAAACAATCATGTTGACTTTCAGTAGGTTGTGGCAAAAGGGTAGCTGGATTTAAGGTGTTTACAGTCTCTAAATGCACTCTGGGATTTTCACACAACATTGCTTGATACTTGGTCATACGGCTGTTACTAAACCAATGATTTCCTTTGTAATCCAACAATGTCTGTACTGCATGTGGGACTCGTACATAAAGTTCTTGACCCAGAGTGAGTTTATCGGCTTCAGCTACTAGCAGGGCGGCTGCAGCTACGGCTCTTAGACATGGTGGAAGTCCGCTGGCCACTGCATCCAATTGCTTAGACATGTAGGCAACAGGTCTTTGCCATGATCCCAAGTACTGTGTCAATACTCCCACAGCCATTCTTCTTTGCTCGTGTACATATAAGTAGAATGGTCGTGTGTGATCAGGTAGACCTAATGCTGGGGCACTCATCAAAGCCTTCTTCACATCTTCAAATGCCGTTTGCTGTTCTTGGGTCCATAAGAAGGGGTCGTGCTCTGTACCTTTGATAGCTGCATACAGAGGTTTTGCCAGTATCGCGTAGCTGGGAATCCATATCCTACAGAAGCCTGCTGCCCCCAAGAATTCTCGCACTTGTCTTCTATTCTTGGGTATTGGTATTTGGCAGACAGCTTCTTTTCTCTCTGGCCCCATAATTCTTTGACCTTCAGAGATATGGAATCCCAGATATTTGACAGTTGGCAAACACAACTGAGCCTTCTTTCTAGACACCTTGTATCCTGCCTTCCAGAGAATGTGTAGTAGATCGTGCGTCGCTTGCTGACATATTTCCTTTGTAACTGCTGCTATCAACAAGTCATCTACATATTGTAACAATACACACTCTCCTGGGATGGACTCGAAATCCAATAAATCTTGACTTAGAGCTGAACCAAATAGGGTAGGTGAATTTTTAAACCCTTGGGGCAGTCTTGTCCAAGTCATTTGGCGTTTTGAGCCTGTTACAGCGTTCTCCCATTGGAAAGCGAAAATACATTGACTTTCTGCGGCAATTCGGAGGCAAAAGAAGGCATCTTTGAGGTCTAAGACTGTAAAGTAGGTAGCCCCGCCCGGAATTAAAGCAAGCAGGTTATATGGATTGGGTACAACTGGATGTATACTAACAACCGCATCATTGACTGCTCTCAAGTCCTGCACAGGTCGATACTCATCTGTACCGGGCTTTTGAACAGGCAGCAATGGGGTGTTCCAGGGGGAAGTACAGAATTTTAGGATACCATACCGTATGAACTTATCCAGATAGGATTGGATGTTCTTCTTAGCCTTCTGCGGGATGTGGTATTGTCTTAGGCTCACTGGATAAACCCCAAGTTTTAGTTCAATTTTTATAGGTGGAATATTGCGGGCCAGTCCTGGTGGGTTGTTCTCTGCCCAAACTCCTGGTATGTTAAATAATGTCTCATCACTCCTAGGGTTTTGGCTAGTCAACGCTGTATAAAGTCGCCACTCTTCTTCCTTTGGTACGGATAATGTCATGATACCTGAAGGTCCATTAAACTTTAAAGATGTTGTTCCATTTGGTAGGCAGGGCCGGCCTTAGGCAAATAGGCGCCCTGTGCGGAAAGTCTTCATGGCGCCCCCCCACCACCCACCAAGTTGCCTGAATACAGTAACACACACAGGCACCAGGGACGTGTATATCGTGAGGCAAACAAGGCATCTGCCTTAGGTGGCACTTTGCAGGGGGTGGCAAAAAAAGCCGCCCCCAAACCCCCAGATCCCTTGCTTGCCTCACGTCCTGGGGGGCTCAAGAGCTGGCCGGCTGGCCATGTTTGAGCCCCCCCCCTCCCCCCTCCCCCCCGAGGCTGGCAGCGGGCAGCGAAGGAGCATACTCACCTGAGCTCTTCCTGCTCAGCTCCCTCTGCGCCGCTTAATGAAGCCGGGATCCGGAATATGACGTCAGTCCGGCTCCTGGCATCACTAAGAGCCGCCTACTCAGTCTTGCGCCCCCTGCCTGCCCGCCCAGCAGCCACACTGGACTGCAGGCAAGAAATCCACTCCAGCTCTCCCATGGAGGCTGGGTGGAGTTAAAATAAAATTAAAAAAATATTAGTTTGTGAGTGTTAGTGGAAATGTCTGTGTGTGTGTATGTCTAAGTGAATGTGTGTGTGTGTCTGTGAGTGAATGTGTGTGTGTGTGTCTGTAGGTGTCTGTAAGTGTGTGTGTGTGTGTCTGTGAGTGAATGTGTGTGTCAGTCAGTGAGTGTGTATGTGTCAGTGAGTGAGTGTGTATGTGTCGGTCAGTGGGGGCGTGCGTCTTTCAGTGAGTGCATGCGTCTGTCAGTGAGAGTGTGCATCTGTCAGTGTGTGTCCAACTAATAGTGTGTGTGTGTATGTCATTGTTTGTCAGTGTATATGAGAGTGTGTGTCTGTCAGTGAGTGTGCGTCTGTCAGTGAGTGAGCGTCTGTCAGTCAAAGTGCGGCCTTGACAGGAAGGGGTGGGGGAAATTTAAACTTGGTTACAGGCATGTACACACACACACACACACTCAGTTAAAGGCAGTCACACATACAGGCACAGGCACACACAATGGCACAGCTACAGCGACACACACAATTAGAGTCACACACAGACAGTCACACACACACACAGCCAGTCACACACACAGACAGACAATTATATACACACACAGGCAGTCACACACACACACAGGCAGTCACACACACACAGGCAGGCAATCACACACAGACAGTTACAGACAGACAGACAGTTACAAACAGACAGACACACACAGGCAGGCAGTCACACACAGGCAGGCAGTCACACACAGGCAGTCACACACACACAGGCAGTCACACACACACAGGCAGTCACACACACAGGCAGTCACACAGACAGACAGTCACACACACACACACACACACACACACAGGCAGTCACACACACAGACAGGCAGTCACACACACACACACACACAGACAGGTAGTCACACACAGACAGGCAGTCACACACACACACACACACACACACAGACAGGTAGTCACACACAGACAGACAGTCACACACAGGCAGTCACACAGACAGACAGTCACACACACACACACACACACACAGGCAGTCACACACACAGACAGGCAGTAACACACACACACAGACAGGCAGTCACACACACACACACACACACACACACAGTCACACAGCCACATGGGACATGTGGGGGGGCTATAGGGACACATGGGGGCTATAATGAGACACATGGGGCTGGGGAGGGGGCTACACATGGGGCTATAAGGACATATGAAGGGCTGGGAGGGGGTACAGGGACACATGAAGGGCTGGGGGGGCTATAGGGACACATGAAGGGCTGTAGGGGGGGTATAGGAGCATATGAAGGGCTGGGAGGGGGAATAGTGGGACAAATAGAGGGCTGGAAAAGAGGGCTAACAGGCAAACAGTCACACTTACCTCTATCCAGTGGATGCAGCTGGCTGATGGGGAAGCAGGGACTCCTTCCCTCTTCCTGTGCAGCAGGGGCTTCGGGAGGTATTAGCCCCGCCTCTGCCTCACGATAAGCCCCGCCCCCGCAGCTCGGTAAGCCCCGCCCCCTCTGCCGCGATTTTTTTTTTTTTTTTTTTTTTAAATAGACCCTGACACCGGCCATGTGCGGGCTGTGTCGGCTGTCAGGGCGCCCCCTGCTCCATGGCGCCCTGTGCGGCCGCACAGCTCGCACACCCCTAAGGCCGGCCCTGTTGGTAGGAACGTAATCTGCGCTTGTAACTTTGATAGCATATCACGTCCCAGCAATTGGACTGGACATTCAGGCATATAAAGGAATTGATGTTTTACTACGTGGCCTCCCAATGTACAGAGTCGACTTTTAAGAACCGGTTTTTCAGCACTTCTTCCAGTTGCTCCTATCACAGTAATAGTCCTTCCAGATGGAGGAGCAACTAGATTAGTCACCACTGAATGTTCAGCACCAGTGTCGATCATGAACGCACTCCTTTTTCCCCCTATTGATACATCGACCATAGGCTCCGCTCGACCAAGGGGGATGGAGCCCGGTCGGTATCAATAGTCCTCCATGACCGTGTCAGCCAATCCTACAAAGTCCCTACCTTCTCTATCGCGGGACCTTTGCGCTGCTGGAATATACCTGTCTTCCCTAACACTTCCTCTGTTCCCATTACTCCCTCTATTACCATTACTCCCTCCAGGACCTCCTCTACCTCTCGCTCTGCCTCTAAAGTTTCCATAACCTGTCCTAGGTCTGTCTCTCTCACACTGTTCTCTTCGAGGACACTCATTTCTCCAATGCCCTTCTTCCCTACAGTATGCGCACTGATTTCTACTTAGAGGTTCCTCATTCCATCTACTATCGCCTCTATCTGGGCCCCGTCTATCTACGCCTGCGATCGCTACCGCTAGCATATCAGCCTTTTTACGCATCTTGCGCTCTTCCTCTTTCTTACTTTCTGTTTCCCTATTCATATAAACCTTATTCGCTACCTCCATTAGTTGGGTGATTGACATACCTGCAAACCCTTCTAACTTTTGTAGCTTGCGCTTAATATCTCCGTAAGCTTGGCTGACAAAGGCGGAGTTCATCATTCGGGAATTGTCTGCGTCTTCCGGATTAAAGGGGGTATACAAGCGGTATGCCTCCAATAATCGGTCATAAAAGACACTGGGCGCTTCATCACTTTTCTGAATCACCTCAACTGTCTTCGACATGTTAATGGCTTTCTTTCCTCCGGCTTTCATGCCAGCAATTATAGCGTCTCTATAGGCTCTGAGTTGAACCATATCAGCACCATTTACATTCCAATCGGGATCGGTGTTGGGATAATGTGTTGCGGCCCATGCTGATGGATTGGCTTGGTTTAAAGTACGGGCTTTATCCTCTAGTGCTTTAATGGCCGCTTGATTAATTCTTGTCCTTTCCTCATTGTTGAATAAAGTCATTAATAACTGCTGGCAATCAGCCCATGTCGGGTTATGTGTCTGTACTATTGAGGTGAACAGATCAGTCATAGCTTGTGGTTTCTCAGTATACGAGGAATTGTGGGTCTTCCAATTTAAGAGATCGGTTGTCGTGAATGGGACATATACAAAGACTGGGTCAGCATGTGCCATTTGGCCTGCGGCATCGATATAGGCTGACCCAGGATTCAGACGAAGAGGCATCTGATAGTGTTTTAATTGTTGGGCACCGGTCAACTGTCGGGTCTGTATGGGGCTACGTGGAGGGGCGTCAGTCATAGGTTCCAGTCGGGGAGAAATAGGGTATGGGGATGTGGGAGCTTGGTTTTGGGAAAAGGTTGTAAATAAAACACTTCGAGCCGAGCTAGATGAAGCTTGACCGGAAGTCTGAAGTGGCGCCAAATCAGGATATTCGTTTTTAATGGGGGTTGGTTCTGATTCCGGAAGGGGAGATTTAGTACGAGGGGGGGTGGATCCTGTACTGGAGGAGGAAGCGGAAGTGGATGGGGGTAATGAGGGGAGGGTTGCAGGACTTCCTGCATTTGCGTCACTTCCTCTTAACGGAAAGTAAGGGGGCGGCAAAGGGATCTCGGACTCAGGGGGCGTGTCCAAAATGGGCCTAACACCAGTCCTAGTGGACGAACAAGTCCTAGCTACCATGAGGCGACACTGCTCCTCGTGGCATGTCTGGAGCCATTTTGGCGAGTCATTTACGGCCTGTCTCCAACAATCAATATAAGGAAACTGGCCGTAAAGTTCAGGCCTACCCGATACAGCCACGTGTAAGCGCTGTACCAGAGTTGGATCCAAACTGCCACGTGGCGGCCATGCCGCAACCAAAGTAGGCCACTCCCTAGTACACAAAGTGACCAAACGTACAGGAGACATTTTAACCCCAAAATCACAAGTTTTGAATCCCTTTTTAAAATTCTTCACCATACAACCTAAGGGATCCGGGATCGTTGACTGCGACGCACCCATACTTAACAATGGAACGTCGTCGACAACGAATACTATACACGCGTACTATTCAACAGTCACACCCGTTTCCTCTGGCAACAGCACCACGTGGTACGGTTACCAAGTGAAACGTACACAATAACAATAAACACTCAGGGAATTCCCGTACACATACAGCTGTTACACCAGTCACTAGATAATCAATATTATGCCCTTTGGCGTAACTATACAGTCACCCACGCTATAATTCTCTATATACGAATTACCCGTCTATAACACACCCCAGTAACATCGTCTTTTACAAATAGCGGTTACAGTACGGTTAGCATAGGTCAAAGCACAAGTTAAAGGACCACTCTAGGCACCCAGACGACTTCAGCTTAATGAAGTGGTCTGGGTGCCAGGTACCTCTAGGATTAACCCTTTTTTTTATAAACATAGCAGTTTCAGAGAAACTGCTATGTTTATAATGAGGGTTAATCCAGCCTCCAAATCCTCTAGTGGCTGTCTCACTGACAGCCGCTAGAGGCGCTTGCGTGATTCTCACTGTGAAAATCACAGTGAGAGCACGCAAGCGTCCATAGGAAAGCATTGTAAATGCTTTCCTATGCGACCGGCTGAATGCGAGCGCGGCTCCTGCCGCGCATGCGCATTCAGCCGATGACGTCGAGATCAAGATGGAGAGGAGGAGGAAAGCTCCCCGCCCGGCGCTGGAAAAAGAGGTAAGTTTAACCCCTTCCTCTCTCCAGAGCCCGGCGGGAGGGGGTCCCTGAGGGTGGGGGCACCCTCAGGGTACTCTAGTGCCAGGAAAACGAGTATGTTTTCCTGGCACTAGAGTGGTCCTTTAAGGTCACAATACAATTATTAGTGGTTATGGTGTTAAACATGCAATGGACGACAATGATTAGTACTTATATACAGTGTCAGTAAATATACAGGGTTATGGTACCGTGCACTATAATACAGCAACACACTATTAACACTCTCGCTAGACGGCTGAGCTTGCGCTATCTAACAAGATATACACTTTACTAAACAATCTTTATCACATTTACAATTCCCAACTAAACTATTGGCCAGTACCTTGAATGGACTACCTAAAAACAATCTACATACGTTTTGGTTAGCCACACTGCCCAATCACCATATATAGCGAGCTAGAGGACCGAATTTACACAGACGCCTCTTAGTCGCACTATCAAAAGTCTAGTGGGTTCCAAATTTACACGCCTTCCCACTTAGCCCAGATAGGATGAGAGCTAGCGAACCGAATTTACACAGACGCCGCTTAGTCTCCCGGTCCCTCCGACCTAGCGAACAAAATATACACCCTAGAACGCTAGTCTAGACAAGACACCGGTGTCCGGCTAGGGCTATTTACACCAGAGCCCCGCCTGACTAACAAAATCAAACGGTCTGACTAAAGAGCGTTCGATCGAGCGGTGCGCCTTCGCTCCTTCCCTCCGACAGAGGGGGCAGATACACAGATTCAAACCCCTTTGGGCCTACCGCACAATCGGTATACCCCTAGTGGGTCCTGCCGTCTAAAACAGCAGTTGTCTTACCTCCTCGTTCCTGAACCTGAGTTCACACTCATCGACGGGGACACCCCAGCACTTCTCACGTAGAGGCCGATGATCTCCTGGACAACAGACCAGTGGCGCCGAGACGAAGGGAGGTCCACGCAGAAGTTCAGGGGTGCAGCCGTAGAGAACGTGGGCAAAGATAGACCGTCTCACGCCTCTGCCTCTCAGCTACCGTTGAACGATGAGCTTCCCGGCCAATGCACCAAATGATACCGGAGAAACTGACGGAAGCGAAGCACAGAGAGATGGACACAGGTTTCTTCAGGAAGGAAGAGATTCTTTATTGGATCACCGATCGGGACTCAGAGGGACTAGCGTCACCAAAATACAGCAAGTTCTGAGCCCCGGACAATAGTGCAGGCTCCTTATATAGGCACATAACTCCTCCCATATTAAGCTCCACCCGCACATTCTCTTGACCAATCAATACAAATAAGAATTAACTTCCTGCTTGACCGCATGGCTTGTCCAGCACAATGGAGGAGGGGGAATACTACATCCTGTATTCTTGCACATGCTCCGTACACTACTGATCGTATCTTGCCTCGTGCAACCAACTGATCGATACGTCAGCATATGCACGTACACATGCCACGTGGTAATCTCGGCCTACTAAATTTATTTTTACAGAGATTCCACCACAATATTACAGCCTCTGTGTGTACTATTTTGTAAAGTATACATATAAATAAATACCTCTTTTCAGTGTGTTACCTGATTCATCCTTGCACTATGGGGCAGCCATCTTTAACCCCTTAAGGACCAAGCTTCTGGAATAAAAGGGAATCATGACATGTCACACATGTCATGTGTCCTTAAGGGGTTAAGCCTCTCAGAAAACAAGCTTACCTGACCATCATGCTGGTGATCAAGAGTTAGTGAGGGTTTATGAATCCTTAAATCGTGAGCAAGCATGGGGGATTTTGAGATGGTTTCAAGGCCTCAAATTGTACACAGTCTAAACAGGTAAGTGATTATCCTAATCAAAGAGGACTAAAGATGACTGCCACCCACAGAGTAAAGATAATTGAAAAGATGCTCTAGAAAGCGGTATTGACTAAAATATTTTTATCTTGAAATAATGCACACAGACACTGTATGCAATCTTAATTTAAACAAAAAAAAGAAAAAAAGCCAAATGAGATTCAGTACTGGTAGATAATGCAAAAAAAAATGGGGGGTAACACCTAAAGGGTAAATTCTAGAAAAGAAAAAAAGAAAAAAACTACCAGTAGGTTTCTAAATAGTGTCAATTGTCACAACTGGATAAAATATAACTTTTAATAAATCTTGTATAAAAAAGTTTTTAGAACGAAAGGGTCTACAAAAAAAATCAATATTTAAACTAATCGGGTATAAGAACGTTGTAGAACGAGAAATGATCAAAAAATAATAAATAAAAAACAAAGGCCGAGATATTCAGTCCATATTGGATTAACGGGTATTGCTAGAATAGCACAAAAGGAAGAAACAGGAAAGTGAATAATCAATACACTTGTTTCTAATAGTAGTATCCAAATAATGAGGACTGAATGGTGCAATCTTTTAACCCCTTCATGCTGGCACTTGTGTATGCACGATTTACATAATTATATATTAAATTGCAACTTATATCATTAATACAGTCCACGGTAGTATGATCATCCAAGAGCTGAATACAGAGAGATTATCTCTCTCTATTCAGTGCTCCACCAGGGTAGCACTGGTGAATTTCAAGGGGAGCGGGGAGAGAGGACTGCAGCAGCTTTTCTCTCTTAACCCCTTAAGGACACAACTTCTGGAATAAAAGGGAATCATGATGGAATATTTCCGTCATGTGTCCTTAAGGGGTTAAGCCTGGAAGCACAGAGAGGTTGTGGCATGACATCCAGGGTTGGTGCAAGGGGAAGATGCATTTGAATGCCCCACCTCCCCCACAAAAATAATGCATCTTCACCTGTGTGTCTTTTAATCCCCCCCTTTTTTATTTTTTTACCTTCTATTTTGTTTCTTATACCCTCTTCTGAGTGTCTTACACCCATTAGTGTATGTTTTAACCACTTGTGTGTCTCTTTTAAAACCAGTGGTGTAGCATGAGGGGCTCTAAAAGGGCTGTTGCCCTGGAAGCAAAATTCTCAGGAGCGTAACATTTTAAAAGTAATAATACATTTTAAAAATAGGCGCGCCGTCCCCTCAGAAATAAAATCTCCCAATGTTCGAACATTCTACACAGATTTTCAGCACAACGGGGCAAATAAATGTTGCCACTATGCTTTGATAGTGAAGGGGTTAAAGTAAACTATTTAACAGCTGAATTATTGTGCTGTAGAGGAATGTCCAAGTGTTCAAGTGCATCTGGCTAGTGCTCCTGTAAAGACTGACAGAAACGCTCATTTTCTTTCCTCCCATCCAGATTTATAACACTGCTCTGCTTTTCTTCAACACTTCAAATAAAGATAGAAAGAACTATTACGTCCTCTGTGCCTGGAGTATGTTAATCTGGGTTGTTTGTCCCGTGACAGGCCGCATGCTTCACGACTTTTTTCTTCAGCAGTTTGAATTGCAACAAGGATTTGATATTGCTATGTTCCTTGAGAATTTAAGGTTTGTTTTTGGATAGTTACAGTTAACACATAGTCAACTCAATCTAAGTGACCCACGTACTAGTTCATCTATGGAGGTTATCTTTGTGCTGACACTAAAACCGTGTGCTACTTTCCAAAAACTGTGTTGCTTTAAATCAAGAATATATGTATGTATTTTCTGGTACATTTTTGTTATCTACTAATGTGCTGAGCTCTGGTATATATTGAAGCTTCATCATTATTATTTTTATTATTTATATTAATAATAATTTACAGTGATTTTCTGAATTGAGATCTTATTTACGTTCGGTCTCATGTTGACATCTTCTCATTGTAGGTTTTCCTATAAGAATAAAGGTGTTAGCCCATGTTAATCTTGCATTTACCATTACCATGTGCATTGTGCCTAAGCAGCATTAAAGGACCACTATAGTGCAAGGAAAGCATACTAATTTTCCTGGCTCTATAGTACCCTGAGGGTCCCCCTCCCGCCGGGCTCTAGGGGGTAGAAGGGGTTAAACTTACCTCTTTATCTAGCGCCGGGCGGGGGACTCTCCTCCTCCTCTCCTCCTCCTCTCCTCCTCCTCTCCTCCTCCTCTCCTCCTCCTCTCCTCCTCCTCTCCTCCTCCTCCTCCTCTCCTCCTCCTCTCTTCCTCCTCGGCTGAATGCGCATGCACGGCAGGAGCCACGCGTGCATTCAGCCAGTCCATAGGATAGCATTCACAATGCTTTCCTATGGACGCTGGCATCTTCTCACTGTGAAAATCACAGTGAGAAGCGCGGAAGCGCCTCTAGCGGCTGTCAATGAGACAGCCACTAGAGACTGGATTAACCCTATTATAAACATAGCAGTTTCTCTGAAACTACTATGTTTATAGAAAAAAGGGTTAAACCTAGCTGGACCTGGCGCCCAGACCATTTCATTAAGCTGAAGTGGTCTGGGTGCCTATAGTGGTCCTTTAAGCGTTGATGCTGTCTGTATATGCCCACACATGGTTTCTATTAGTATAAAACGCGTACCACGTATGCTCATTGCTATTATTCTGTTTATATAACCAAAACTGGAAAGTACTGCGACATTGACAGCCTGATAACGTGACATAGGCCAGGCTTAATTTGGTTCTGTTGGTGCATGCTCTTTTAAATCCTCCAATCAGAAGTGTTTCATTCTGGCCCTTGGAGACAAATCTTATCCCATAAACGCCTGTCCAGCATAGGATTGTGGGATACCGTATATACTCGAGTATAGGACGAGATTTTCGGCACTTTTTTTGTGCTGAAATACCCCCACTCGTCTTCTACTCGAGTCACTGTCTGTATTATAGCAACTTACATTACCATAATACAGACTTGTAATGAGCCCGGCGGTCCTGTTGGAGGCTGGCAGAGAGCTGTAACTTACCATTCCTGCAGCTCCTGTCAGCTCCCTTCTCTCTCCTCCGTGCCGGTCAGCTTTCTTCTCCTCCACTGTAAGTCTTGCGAGAGCCGTGGGGCCAGAGCGTTGCCACAGGTTACCGTCGCAATGCTCCGCGTGGCACTCACACCGTGAGACTTACAGTGGAGGAGAAGAAAGCTGATCGGCATGGAGGAGAGAGAAGCGGGCTGACAGGAGCTGCAGGAAAGGCAAGTTACAGCTCGCTGCCAGCCCCCCTCCTACACAGCCCATGCCACTAGACCACCAGGGAATGAGAGCCCCCCTCCCTGGCCATGTATCAAGCAGGGAGAAGGGACGAAAATAAATAAATAAAAATGTTAATAATAATATAATATAATAAATGTAATAACATTAAAATAAAATAAAAATAATAATTTTAATATTAAAATAATAATAATAATAAAAAAAAATAATAAAAATGCCCACCCCCCCACCAAGGTTACACACTCTGCATCACATACACACACACACACACTGTATTCACACACACACACACACACACACACACACACACACACACGGCATTCATACACACACACATTGCATTCATACACACACACTACACACACTGCATTCATACACACACACACTGCATTATATACAAACACACTACACACACTGCATTCATACACACACACACTGCATTCATACACACACACTACACACACTGCATTCATACACACACACTGCATTATATACAAACACACTACACAGACTGCATTCATACACACACACACTGCATTATATACAAACACACTACACACACTGGATTCATACACACACAGACTACACACACTGCATTCATACACACACACACATACTGCATTCATACACACACACTCTGCATTATATATACACACACATTGCATTCATTATATACACAAAATAAATATTCAATTAATGTACATTTTGGGGGATCTAATTTTATTTAGAAATTTACCAGTGGCTGCTGCATTTCCCACCCTAGTCTTATACTCAAGTCAATACGTTTTTCCAGTTTTTTGGGGTCTCGACTTATATTCGGGTCGACTTATACTCGAGTATATACGGTAAGTATTTTATAAGTAGTTTATTTCCCAAGGAGCCGTTCACATAAACACATGATGATGTTCAGTAAAGTGAAATAAGCCAGACTGTAGCTGCTATTAGTTTTTATGCAGCTAAAAATTCACAGACAGACTGCTGAGTACACACAGACTGCTGAATACATACACACAGTCTGCTGAATACATACACACAGTCTGCTTAATATTTGCACACAGTCAGCTGAATACATGTACACAGTCCACTGAAGACACAGACACAAACATACGCACAGATTGCTGAATACGTACACACAGTCCTCTGAATACACACACACACAAACTGCTGAATACATACAGACTGCTGAATATACACTACTGAATACACATACAGACAGACTGCTGTATATACACACACAGAGAATGCTGAGTACACAGACAGACTGCTTAGTCCGCTGAATACATACACGCAGTCTGCTTAATACATACACGCAAACACACAGACTGCTGAATACACACACACAGTTTGCTGAATACACACACAGTCCGCTGAATACACACACAGACTGCTGAAGACAAAGACTGCTGAATACACACACACACATAATGCATTGAGGGGTGCAGTGTGTGTGTGCGTGTGTGGGGTGCTGTGTGTGAGGAGTGCTGTGTGTGAGGAGTGCTGTGTGTGTGTGTGTGTGTGAGGGGTGCTCTGTGTGTATCTGAGGGGTGATGTGTATGTGTGTGTGTGTGTCTGAGGGGTGGTGTGTGTGTGTGTGTGTCTGTGAGGGATGCTGTGTTTCAGGAGTGCTGTGTGTGTGTGGGGGTGATGTGTGTGTGAAAGGTGCCTTGTGGGAGGAGGAATGCTGTGTGTGTGGGAGGGGGTGCTGTGTGTGAGAGCTTTGTGTTTGGGGGTGCTGTGTCTGAGGAGTGCTGTGTGTGTGGGGGGAGGGGTGCTCTGTGTGTATGTTGCAGTGTTTGAGGGGCGCAGGTAACAAATGTTTTTTTTTTATATAACCCTATACATTAATAAAATCTTCACCCCCACCTTTGGTGAAGGAAGGGGGGAGAGGAGAAGCCAGCCCAGGTGGTCCAGTGGTGGTAAGTTCTATGTAACTTGCAACTCATCTGGCTGCAGGCTCTCCTGTCCTCCCACGCAGAATGCTGTGTGGAGTGTTGCCATGGTAACGAGTGGCAACGCTCCACACAGCCTGCTCGCAGGAGGAGTGTTCTGCTTCTAAGATCCCTCCCCCTGCCTCCGGGTCCTCCCGCTCTCTCTCCTCAATTGAAGGGCCCTTAAGTCGGTGAGGGAGATCTCTTATCTCCTCACTGGCCCGAGAGGGCCTACGGGCGATAAAACAGGGCCATATCTCCATGGGCCGGCAGGGGAGACCAAAGGGTCTCCCTTGTCAGCCGGACACGCTGGGCAGCGCGGTGGGTCCCCCATGCTTGTGGGACCCCCAGGCCACTGACCAGCATGCCCATGGGGAAAGACGGCCCTGAACAGGAGCAATAATGAAGATGAGATAAAAAGAGGGCTAGGAAGATAGACAGAGAGAGTGAGAGCGAAAAGAGGAAATGTACTGTGTGGGGGTCTCTATATTGCAGCTCTGTATAATCAATCACAGTGATCCTGGCTGTGTGGGATAGTTAGGCGTATCTCCTTATTGTACTCAGCTCTGTGTGTCATTTATCTGTATTTTACTCAGCTCTACCTGTTGCATGGGTATCTGTAGTCTACCCAGCTATGTGTATTGTATAGGTATCTTTGTGTTGTGTCTAGCTCTGTGTATTATATAGCAATTTTTTTCTCAGTTCTGTTTGTGGTATAGTTATCTACACAGCTCTATGTATTTTATAGATATCTTTATGTTGTGCCCAGCTTGTTTTACTGTATGGTTATCTCTGTATTAACCTCATCTCTCTGTATTGTATATCTATTTCTGTACTATATAGGGAGGAGTCAATTTCTGGTGGAAGAGTCCATCTTAAAACTTTACCTGCCCTTGGTAGTACGTGTGTGTGTATGAACAAAGGCCATATGTGGATAGGGGCTGTAGTGTGTGTATAAGGAGATTGGGGCTGTAGGAGCTATAATGTGTGCTTGGGAGGGATTGGAGCAGATGGGTGAGTTTGGAAGGGGAATAGACTGTAGTGCTTGATTGGAGGAGGATTGCAGCTGTAGTGTGTGTTTGGGGACAAATTGGGGCTGCAGTGAGTTTGGGGAAAAACTAGGACTGTACTGTATGAGTGGGGAAACTGGACCTATAGTGTATGTGTGTGTTGGTTCCAAAAAAAGAGGCAGCAGTTAGTGTGTGTAGGAAAATTGCAGCTGTAGTGTATGTGTGTAACTATATATGTAATGGTACTTATCCCCATCCCCTCCTTCTTGCTTACCTTGGGCCATGGAGAGGAGAATACTAATCTCTTCTGGTCCAGTGAGTACATTATGTAGTCAGCTTGTCTGTTCTGCCTAGAGCATTACCATTGTAACCTCTGGCAATACACCCAGGGGCAATACCATTGGCCTGCACCCTCCAGTGGTGCAGACTGCACATATAACCCCACCATCGCCCTCATGCCATTGCCTTGGTGTCCTTATGGAAAATGTGGCTCTAGTTCAAGCTTCAAGATTGATTTCTTCTTTACAGTCAATTTCCTCATGGTGGAAACATACTTCACACAAAAATGAAAAGCTAAGCCTTTTAAGTTTCAAAACCATATTACAAACAGTTATTTTAAAAAGCGAACACTTTCAAGAAAATAATGTGAAATGCTAGGGAACAACCAAAGATGTTCATCTTTCACAACATATCTGGTATATTATCTCCTTCAGACACTACTTAACACTTAGATCTAAGTTACAGTTAACTTTTCAGAAAAGCTTCTTATTGAAAGGTCATAGGCTGTTCAAAGATGAGCAGTTTATGTCTAGACGGTTGCTCTGCTCTGCGATACTATATTCTGGTTCCACTTTTATTGCATTATACTGTGTCTAAAGACAGGTATCACACTTCAGAAATGCTGTCAGACTCCTCCAGGTTCAGTCTCAATATGACTTAACACTTGGGAATCCAATGACTTGTGAGCCCTTCTCGAGCTAAAATGAGGGGAATCAATTTGGTTTCAGGCACATTGTTAAAACTGGCCTTTGAAAGTCACAAGTCTTATCACTTTTAGACTCTATGTAGCTTTAATTATTTTTTATCTTAGTTGAAACTCTGTAGTTACTTTTAAAACAGGACTTCACATATTTGATCTCCACACTGCTTGTTGGTGGCTGAGTTATGTTCTTCTAAATGAGTAGAGCAATTTCTGTTGCAGAAACTCTCTCTGGCCTACTCTCTCTGGCTTGCTGGCACACTATTAACCAGCATTTGGAAACCACAATATTTCTAGTATAATAAAAACCATAATAGCATAGAAAATTGTCTTTCATGGATACATGGCTGGAGAAACTGCTCCCAGTTTTACTCCTCGAATGACCTTTATTACTGTGTATACTCGAGTATAAGCCGACCCGAATATAAGCCGAGGCCCCTAATTTTACCCCAAAAAACTAGGAAAACTTATTGACTCGAGTATAAGACTAGGGTGGGAAATGCAGCAGCTACTGGTAAATTTCTAAATAAAATTAGATCCTAAAAAAATTATGTTAATTGAATATTTATTTACAGTGTGTGTATATAAGGAATGCAGTGTGTGTGCATGAATGCAGTGGGTGTGTATGAATGCAGTGTGTGCATATGTGTGCAGTGTGTGTGTATGAGTGCAGTGTGTGTGTATGAGTGCAGTGTGTGTATGAGTGCAGTGTGTGTGTATGAGTGCAGGGTGTGTGTATGAGTACAGTGTGTGTGTATGAGTGCAGGGTGTGTGTATGAGTGCACTGTGTGTGTATGAGTGCAGTGTGTGTATGAGTGCAGTGTGTGTGTATGAATGCAGTGTGTGTATATGAATGCAGTGTGTGTATATGAATGAAGTGTGAGTGTGTGTGGTGCAGTGTGTGTTTGTGCATGCGTTGGTGGGGGGTGGGCATTTTGATTATTGTTATTTTATTAATTATTATTTTAATCATTTTTTGTTCTATTATTATTTATTTTTAAATTATTTTAATATTTTTTATTATTATTTTTATTTTATAAATATTATTTTATTTTATTATTTTATTTTATTAATATTTATTTTTTTCGTCCACCCTCCCTGCTTGATACATGGCAGGGAGGGGGGCTCTCCTTCCCTGGTGGTCCAGTGGCATTGGCAGTTCAGTGGGGGGGCAGGGGGGCTGGCAGAGCTGTTACTTACCTCTCCTGCAGCTCCTGTCAGCTCCCTCCTCCTCCGCGCTGGTCCGGTCAGCTCCCCTGTCAGCTCACACTGTAAGTCTTGCGAGAGTCGCACTATGACCAGCGAGACTTACACTGGGGGCTGACAGAGGTGCTGAACGGACCGGCGCGGAGGAGAAGGGAGCTGACAGGAGCTGCAGGAGAGGTAAGTAAACGCTCTGCAGCTCCCACACCCCCATTGTCTGTATTATGGCAATGTAAATTGCCATAATACAGACACTGACTCGAGTATAAGCCGAGTTGGGGTTTTTCAGCATAAAAAATGTGCTGAAAAACTCGGCTTATACTCGAGTATATACGGTATTTCCCGTCCATCTTCCTAGTGGCTTCAAGAACATATAGATGGCTTTCCTTTGTTAAATGAATTATTTTAGTAGCAAGGTTTTCCAAGAGATCGGAGATTGTTGTTTAAATGTCTTTTTTAAAGTGTTCATGGCAGACTTACAATCGTCGTTCAGAATAGCAATTCTGGTTATTGTACAAAGTCTTGCATGCAACTTCACTGATGAGCTCTGCCTCCAGTGAAGCTATCAGCAATGAGGATTTTTGGCTTATCCAATGATTCGCATGGAGGAATATTGTGCGATAGAATGTTAATACGCAGCAGTTGCCACACTCCGTGCAGTTGCCACTCTCCGACAAGTAGATGCTTCTCATTGAGACGGATTGATTCTGATGTATCTCTAAAAGAAGCATGACTGCTGTCTAGATGAACTGTACAACCCACCCGATGCCCCCCTTTCCCAATGACACACAACAGACCGTTTTAAGTTGGGTAAGGGCAACGGCCACAGCTTTATTTATTCTTTCCATGCCAGCAACATAATCATACTGTCAGCTGTTGGGGTGATTGCCCAACAGACAGGTCTATCCCCACAAACCATGAGTCCAGAGCAGCCTGCCTCCGCCATCAGCTCCCAACAGGCTGCGACTCCCCAAGCCTCCTCGGCAACTTCATCACTTCTGCCTGCGCTGGCCAGGACTCCCGCGTGCTGTGACAAAACAAAAAAAGACAAACCAACAACAAGCACCAGAAAGCAAACCCACATTCCTTCAATACCCAAATGTCCTAGGGGCGGGAGGGCGGGAAAGTCAGGATCCCTGCACTTCCAAGAGCTGACTGGTAAGTCCCCTCCCCTAACGGTCCTTATAACTGTACTTCCATCTTGGCAACTATGTATCCATCTATACCCCTCCCTTCTCCTACTCCTTCAAGACTCCTTAGCCTAGCCGCAGTCATTTCCCCCTTCCTTGTCAGTCCAGGGAGGTGTCTTTACGAGTGTTTGGTGTCACCATGCCCGGCATGATGACACTAGACATGAACCTTCAATTTTCAAAGGTTTTTGTAAGAAATAATCTCTAGTGACGGTCAGCTTATTCTGGAATATTGAGGTTTTGCCAATAAAATTGTAAATATGCTATATTTTTTATTCCAGGGTAAGAGAACACAGTAGTTATTTTAAATTAAACTGTAGCAGTGGCAATTAAAATACTGCAAGCTATTCTCATTTAAAAAAAACATATATATATATATATATAAGTTTGGTTTATTTTTTTTAAACATTTACATTTTTGTTTATATGTTTTAATATGCTATACCATTTGCTGATGTAAAAAAAAATCAAATTTTATTTCGTTATTGGATTTTGTATTTTTTTTTTTTAATTAGAAGAGGTATCCTTCTCCCTGTTACATCCGCCTGCTTTTAAATGAGTGAATTAAAAACACTAATTTGACATGGACTGTCCAAATACTGGGAGTTATATCGTTAAAGGGTTAATCCAAGCACCATGATGACTTCAGTTGTACGCAGTCTGTATGTGAAGCATTTCGCTATAATACATTGCACATACATTAATTAACTCCTTAGCAGCTAGAGTTGTAACTCCACCTCCGGCAGCAAGTTCCATGAGGTAGTAACACCAGTCATGGAGGACTGGACTTCAGGGAGAACGTGGATTTGGCCATGGAAAGGAGGTGTTTGAGTGTTCCTTCTATTTTTCTTAAAGTTTGGGGGGGGGAACGGACAACCTCACAAAGAGTTTATGAAAATTCAGTTTTTTGAATGGAGTAACCCTTTACTATATCATGACATGACACTACATATTTTTTAAAAAGTATAGCTGCATTTCATTGACTGTATTACATCAGGTGCATCACTTATATAATAAATGTATAACTTATCACAATTTGAAGTGCTGGTAATTTTCAGTCTGTTTCACTCCAATCCTGACTCCCTGCTGTAAAAAAGTGTTTAAGATTTTTTTTTTTTTTTTTTTTAAAAAGGTCAAGCTGATGCTTAAAAATATAGATTTATTTTTTTTTTATTTTTTTTTTTTGCTGGCACAATTTAATAGAAATGTATTTTCATTTCATGCATAAATCAGTTTTTGGACATTAAAATATGACTTTCCTTTCCACCATCCCTATAATTTTCCTTCATGCATATGATTGTTAATGGGACAATAATTTGCCAGTGGGAAAGTTGTAGCTGAAATTTTAGTATTTTTTTAAAAATTAATCTTCTTAAAGATTACTTCACTAAACATTAAAATGTAGTGAACAGAAAATGCTGCAAAATTTAGGGTAAAATAGCCAAAACTCAAAATGACTATAGCAGTGTTTGGAGATTTTTGCAAGTCACCTATTAATTCTTCATTTAACTCAAGAATTTGGGGAGTTAAATGCTGAGACGCATCCATTGGGGCCCTTAGGGCAGCACCCAACCAGTTTTTATATGAAAAGTATCTAATAGCAGTACTTTAGGGACACTGAGATTATTTTTCTGGGTGGAGAAGTGCAGACTAAAAATATGAGAAATGTAGATTAACCATGAGAGGAAGCATGTTCTTTATTCAGGGGCCATCATTGGCTTATAGCACCAATGGGTTCGGTTACAGTGGCCACGGGAGACAGAGGCACAAAACCATCTTGGAAGTATTCCAAGGAGAGCACAAAAGATACAGTTCCTCGCCCATGTCAATTGTAAGCTTTAAATGTTGTCCTATTCTCTCCCCCTATAGCCTTGGTGTCTGCCTGAGGTCTGAATAAAGATGATTTGCTAAAATATGTCAAATATAGCAGAAATAGTTTTACTTTGGCGTGACGCTTCAGTACATGATTTTTCAAAGTCAGATATCTGTATATAGGAAAATCTTGCTATAATTGGTAAATGAAGGGCTGATTCTAGATTAGAATAAGAGTTTAGCTTGTGTGTTGTGACATATTTAGTGTGGTGATCTTACTCCTACGTGGATGAAAGAGTCAATGGTTTTGCATTCTCCTTCCCCTCTGTATTCTTTTGTACCCATTCCACTTAGTTATTGTTTACATTAAACAGTGTTACTTATACCTCTCTCATCTTAGAACCACCAAGTCTTAATGGACACGTTTACAATCCGATGGGAAACCCGCAACGGAGAAGAAGCCTAAACTCAGTACTAATTTTGTATGTGGTGCGCCTTGGAATTTTTTTGGGAATCTTTAATATTTTTATTAGTGATATTGCAGAAGGTCTTGATGGTAAGGTGTGTCTTTTTGCGGATGATACTAAGATATGTAACAGGGTTGATGTTCCAGGAGGCATAAGCCAAATGGAAAATGATTTAGGTAAACTAGAAAAATGGTCAGAGTTGTGGCAACTGACATTTAATGTGGATAAGTGCAAGATAATGCATCTTGGACGTAAAAACCCAAGGGTAGAGTACAAAATATTTGAGTCCTAACCTCAACATCTGAGGAAAGGGATTTAGGGGTGATTATTTCTGATGACTTAAAGGTAGGCAGACAATGTAATAGAGCAGCAGGAAATGCTAGCAGAATGCTTGGTTGTATAGGGAGAGGTATTAGCAGTAGAAAGAGGGAAGTGCTCATGCCATTGTACAGAACACTGGTGAGACCTAACTTGGAGTACTGTACACAGTACTGGAGACCCTATCTTCAGAAGGATATTGATACCTTAGAGAGAGTTCAAAGAAGGGCTACTAAACTGGTTCATGGATTGCAGGATAAAACTTACCAGGAAAGGTTAAAGGATCTTAACATGTATAGCTTGGAGGAAAGACGAGACAGGGGGGATATGATAGAAACATTTAAATACATAAAGGGAATCAACACAGTAAAGGAGGAGACTATATTTAAAAGAAGAAAAACTACCACAACAAGAGGACATAGTCTTAAATTAGAGGGACAAAGGTTTAAAAATAATATCAGGAAGTATTACTTTACTGAGAGGGTAGTGGATGCATGGAATAGCCTTCCAGCTGAAGTGGTAGAGGTTAACACAGTAAAGGAGTTTAAGCATGCATGGGATAGGCATAAGGCTATCCTAACTATAAGATAAGGCCAGGGACTAATGAAAGTATTTAGAAAACTGGGCAGACTAGATGGGCCGAATGGTTCTTATCTGCCGTCACATTCTATGTTTCTATGTTTGGAATGTTTGAATGTTTCTTCAGTTATTATATGAACACTTATGTATGCCGATGTTTCATGGCTTCACGCAACATCTCCGAGCCCTGTTACGTCTCGTCTCTCATATCGTAACATATCGTGATGTCACAAGCATACATGTGCAGTGCCATCAAAGTCTGTCGTAGACAATCATTGTATTCAATGATTCTCTATGGCAGAATCTGAAAGCGCATGTGCCTATGGTCCACTTGGATTGGATATCGCTGGAGGAGGAGACCGCGGAGAGTAAGTTATTCATTTACTTTTTTTTTTCTAACAGGTGGGGGGCCCTGAAGTATAAGGACATTAAGACTGTAACATTAGGAATACAGATATATATTCCGAACACTACAGTGTTCCGTTAAGTACTGATATATTTTTCTTTTTAAGCGTTCTAGTACTTTTCCATGTTATGGCTATCAACTGATTCACGGTTTAATCTCTATTGATCATCCACAAGTAGATAACGCACAGCAAAGAGATAAATATTTTTTCTTATAATCCTCATTTACATAAAACACCATTACAGACCCAGAGAATAGTTTAAATACAATCACATGTACATATTTTACAGCTATCTGAGTGATGTAGTGTTTTGCTTACCTCCCAGTAATTTGTTAGCTAAGAACGATTCTACATTTAGAAAGAATGTCTCATTAGCCTTCCATTAAAACATACTTAAGCAAGCAGTCTGCTTAGCATTACTACTTTGAAACCATTTACATGGTGATTTTTTTGTACATTTATTAATATTACAGAAATCTTAAAAACAAAGAATGGCACTTCAATACGTTGCCAATTTGATGTTCTAAAATAACAAAATCCTTGTATAGTGCTTTCACTGCATGCTTGGAAAGAACAATATACTATAGTTTTTTCTAATAAACATATTTTGTCTTGCCGAACAATGCAATTACAAACCACTTGACAGACAGTGTACATAGTATTTAGTCCTTACTGAATTTGCTTAGAAAACGAAACTCATTTTCCCACCAGAACTGTGGTTAGTTACTTTGCATTCTCTCCTGCTATATGGCATTGTAAAAAGGTATTTTCTTCACATATGGAGTCCATGCTAGTCAGTGCTATATGGCCGCGCTGCAGGTTCTCTCATGAAAAACTGTGAGAAAAAAAAACAAAAAACATTTAGATGGTATTGTAGTGTACAGGTTGTGCATTCTATAAAATATCTTACATCGGCCTCTATCTATTTCTTTTGGATAAGCTTTCAAATTATCACAGAAGTCACCATTAAAATCTATGACAATTTTTGTAGATATATAATTTGAA
The DNA here is from genome assembly GCF_036172605.1 of Pelobates fuscus. Classification (NCBI taxonomy): domain Eukaryota; kingdom Metazoa; phylum Chordata; class Amphibia; order Anura; family Pelobatidae; genus Pelobates; species Pelobates fuscus. Next base: position 64,153,149 of record NC_086320.1, on the reverse strand, counting down.
AAGTTTTTTTCTTTTTTTTTCAAAGATTGTGATCATTTGAAAATCTCATCCGAAAGAATTCTAAAATCATGGCCATAGTTGACTATTTTTGCTAATTAGTGAAAAGAGGAGATAGAGACAAGCAGTTGTCTTCCACCGTGTCCTCTGAAAGGACCACAGGTGGCCACAATGGGCAAAGTGTCTATTTAAACCATGCTTAGCCATACATTTCGGTTTATAATGGTCAAATGCTCTGTTGCCATACCAGATGATAAAAATAATAGGTTAGCTGTGACGTATATTGCAAAAATAGACAGTGGATGGGTTAATGCATTAGTTGATAGAGAATGAGAAAAACTATCTTCATTTTCATTTGATGGGTTCAGAGGACTTCAAGGGAAACCATGGCAGCTCTATACCCATTTCTATGGTATTTTCCAGGACAACTTAAGAGAAATATATTACTTTATCATGCAGTCATTATAAATGATTCTGCTTGATCCCGCATGTCCTTATGAACAAGAATTAAATCCATTTCATCTAGGAAAGTTATTATTTGCTCATTTGCAGCCTTTGCAATCCGAGTTACACTATCCATTATGCGTCCCGCAGTACAATTACAAACACGGTTTAATTAATCAACAAGGCTCAGTCTTGTACCAATCTACTGATGGATTCTGGGTAATGTCGTTGTTTACCATCAAGAAAATAGTAACATTTAACTCTGTTTCAGTACATTAAACTGCTCAAATAAAGCAAATGGATATTTAAAGGAGTTGGCCATCTGCCTTTATTTTCTTTTACTCTTGTATAAAAAAAAAAACCCTTTGTACAAAAAAAAAACGGAAAAAAGAAAAAAAAAAGAGCAATGAAAGTTATAGAGGTAGACAACAGGTATACAGGTCACAATTCCTTCCACATGCAGTTGTGATGAATAGCGAAAGTCTTACTTTCTACATCTAGAGTGAATTTCAAGGCGAGCTATGCCATTAAATGATCATTTAATGGTGCTGCATCTGAAATGGGATTATACAAGTTGCTCTCCCTGTAAGACTTTGATGAATAGGTATAGTGACAACCATTTAAAATAAACAAAGAAATCACTAGTCTGCATAAGAAAAGGCTGGTTTATAGATTAGGTTTTTAGCCATAATTCATGAGGTCAGTTCTATTTAACAGGAACGATACAGACACATCTTGAGAATACTGTAGACGTGCAGAGAAGCACTTTGGATGTACCACTTTTGCACAATGTCCACTTTCAGATAGCAGGCTGCATTTTTATGACCCGCTGCTAGGAAGCACATCAGCTTGTCACTGTGAATATCTTCTAGGGCAGAACCTCATCACTCTATTAAAGAGCTTTGTGAACCCATTGATTTGGGGTGTTTAAAGTACGCGTGAAGTTCAAAGTCATTTCTTTCCAATACTATTACTGAGCCTATATGTGTCTTGGCTGTAAAACATCTGCTGTCAGTTCCTCTCTGCTGTCTGACTCTGGAATCTGTCAGGAGAGAACACAGAGAACTTTTATTTAGAATAAATTGAATTCCTTTAAAAAACTTTTCAACACCGCACTTTGCAATTACTGCTTTACACCACTTCATCGGGTTTGGTACTAAGTGTCAGTTTGTTCTTCCTGGATTAAAGGATAGCCTCTGAAGATGCACTTTGAAAATGTTGACGTTAACAGGACGACCTTTAAAGTGATAGTGACATTTTAGTACTACCATAATGAAGCTGAGTTGGAAATTTAAGCACCATTTATAAAGCCATACATCAATACAGCAAGGGGTACATTGATGTCCATCATGTTGTTACATTGTGTAACCTGTGCCGTATTAATCCTATATCATTAGACTATATCGTACTTCCTTGGTCGTACAGTGGTGTACCCCCATCCCTTCTTAACACTGATGATATTGTGAACTTTTACTTCTCATCAATGAAGATCTAGGGCAGGTCTCCCTAACCATAAGCCAACTCAACCCTAAGCCACCTTTCAGGTCCCTAATATAAAACCCCAAAAATTAGACAACCTGTTTTATGAAAACAGAATGGTGATTAGCATCCACTTGGAAGGAGCAGGGTTAAAAACCCATTACATGACACATAAAGATGAAACCGGTGCTTTATTTCATCTTTAAGTGGTAGTGGAAGACGTTGATCACTACAGTGAGCGAAATTAAAGTCAAGGAACAGTTGCATTCAGAAGGTACAATAGGTATTAAATATTGCCATTAGACTTAAAGAGTGTTTTTCTACAGATGCTTTTTATAGTTTTGTTTTTTTGCTTCATTTTTGCTGTCCTCGCTACATTGCTGAATTAATGTAACCTGATGAGATAAAACAAGACAGAAAGATGATTAGACTTCCAAACATTAACTCCATCATAGAGCATATCTATGGTGAGAGTGAATATAATAATATGACTTAGAAATAACAGCTGTTCTATAAAGGTTTACAGGCTATTTGGGAGTCCCTATGGAAGCTGACTGTGCTGCCCTACACGATGATTACAACAGCGTTGACAAACCTCTTGAGATCTCATTTAAAAAGCAGATCATATATGTATATTTTAAAGGAATCTATACAAATGTAGAACTGGCCCATTATAGGCTACAAACAGTTTAATTTAATCAATGTGCTAGGCGAATGGCTCAAAATGTGTATGCTTTTAGATATAGTAGAAACATTGTAATTTAAAGGAACTTTATAGGTAAAAAAAAATGCATAACCTATAGTCACTAGATGCTTTAATCCCTAAATAGTGTAAAAATGAGCTTTAGAAGTACATGTTTAATCTTTATTTTGATAAGATTTTCTTATCCTCATGTGATTTCATGTCATTTCCCCGTTTGCTTTCTCCCTGCTTCCTGTATTTTAGTCAGCTGTCCACCAATAATCATGCTCTAGTGATTCTCTATGAGAATCAGTAATGACACACCATAGTAGGTTTACTGGAGCTAAGTGATACACATGCCCATGATACCTGCCCAAAAAGTACTCAACTTAAGTTACACTATAAACACAGCATTCAGACAGTAGAACTTACATACCACATCACACACACACACACAACATTAGATTTCATCAAGTGTCATATGTTTAATATAAACAAATATAAAGAGACAGACAAACTCATAATTACCTATAGATCGTTACATTATCTCTATCTATCTATCTTTCTCTATCTACCTATATCTCTTTCTATGTATCTGTATATCTATACCTCTCTCTATATCAATCTATATATCTCTATCTATTTATATCTCTCTCTATCTCTCTATAACTCTCCTTCTATATCTATCAATCAATCATCAATCTATCTAGGGAACTTGATTAATTGAGACTGGAGGGTAAGGGTTTAACAGTGGGTAGTGAGGTTGGCTGACAGGGACTAGCAGAAAATGGGTTAACAGTGGGTAGGGAGATTGGCATACAGGGACTGGCAAGTTAACAGTGGATAGCGAGGTTGACTGACAGGGACTAGCAGGGAAGGGGTTGACAGTGGGTAGTGAGGTTGGATGGCAGGGAATGGGTTAACAGTGGGTAGGGATGTTTGCTGACAGGGGCTGGAGAAGAATTTATTACTTGCATTACAAGGAAGGAAGGAGAGGTGTACACATGGGCTCTAGCATTGTCTCTCTGGTACAGTCTGTGCTGTGAGCATTCCTTACACTACAGAAGACATGCCTCTATTTTCATTGGCTGAAAATGGTTTGTTTCTTTTGGAGACTGGGAATCAGGAACACATTGAAATTTGAGCTGGGGTGGCTAAGGAGGCTTGGTTACATTGTTGAAACCTTTTACAGTACTGCTGTAAAAATATACAGAATTGAAAGAAAAGAAACTAACCAAAGGGATTTGAGTTTATTAGCTTTAATTCGAGCTTAACTTGTTTAGCTGCCTGGATTGTCTCTTTAACTGAAATAATTTTCCAATACGGGGGAACAGACACACAAAAAGAAGTTTCATGCATATCTGTGCTTTTCTTGGCATCTACTAAAATCTCTACCCAAAAGTAAGCATTCTGAGACAGGCCAATGAAGATATTGGGTGAGGCTCAGCAAATTGGGACCTATTCATTCTAGTATGGAATGGTCAGGATATCAGGTAAATACTTAAATATGCCAATTTCTGCAAATCTATACATGTTCCAGTCATTCTGCCTTTACAATGTGCAGAAGAAATTATTTGCAAACAGGACTCTGCTTTGTTTTACAGTCACTTTAATTTACTACTAAGAAACTCAAACTTAGGACTGATGTAACACATTTCAGTTTTTATTTACACATAAATTTAATTATGCAAATATAACAATAGACGTTGTCAACATAAATCCTCTTATTATGTTGTCTATAGTGTTTTGAAGGTGTAGGCCTAGTTTGAGACCTCAAATGGAGGAACTGTGGAATTATCTGGCTTACCTGAAATTCCACAAAACCGTTTGTCCATGCCCAGAATCCAATTTCTGTTAGCTCTTTCCACGAACATCCTTTGCCGTCTCAGTCTTGACTCAGGACACCTCCGATTGGGAGACGTTGATAAGCTGAGAGTCAGACTTTTCAGATAAAACCTTTATTAAGGCTTTAATCTCTTGAGGTAAGCCAGTGCGGGGGATCTCCTCACATCATAACAACTTAATTTTGATGATGTTGTTATGGTGTCCAGAGTGTCTCTTTTACAAATCTATTCTTATCTTGGGTCAAAGGCACAAGTGACATTTAAGAGCCCTCTTTGTGTTTTTAACTATTTCTAGTACAAACAAGAACAAGCATTTGAGGATTGTCATGACAGAACTCATTATCACGTCACTAAAATAACCTTTACTCCACGTGACAGGAAATAAGGTACAACATGCTTCAAGCATGCCCATTAATGTAACCCTAGTAACATTCATGTTTACAAAAAATATATAAGATAAAATATAGTGTTATAGTACGTAAAGAATATAATGATATATTACATAAAAACAATACAATTACACTGTATACTACAAATATAGTAGCTATAAACTATAGTAGAGAATCCAAATATCTTTATAAAATAAAGTACGGCAGATCCAGGACGGCATTCGTTGGCTGAGAGCATTCAGTTAACGCTCTCATCCAATGAATAAGGTCCTGTGTGGCCTTGCTTAGCTCTATAGAGCTAACCACATTTTCCTGCTGTAGAACACCTAAAGTGGGAGCTCTTTTGTCGTGTCCTAGAAACACAAAAGGTGTTGCTGGTTGGAATTCTTAGACTTGTCAGCCCAACGTAGTTTATCTTTTAAGTTGGGACACTTTTTGTATACTGTCATAAGTTAACTACCAAATTCCACTGTGTCTGGGTGAAATTTGGACACAATTTTGTTTTTATCATTGAGTTATTTCATTGGTTTACTAGGTCCTTATTATACCAAGCAATGAATGCAATGCATTACATTAGTGATTTGTAAACTAAAGACCCAATGATATTCTATATTTCATTGCCACCATCATCATCCACACCCTGCCAAGTTTTACATTCCAAAAAACATTCTTAAGAACCCTGAGACTGGTTCTTGATATTACAGTGTGGCAAAAATGATCTTTCACAATGTGATGGGAAAAAAGTACAAACACACCTGTCCTAGAATCTGTAAGCCTTGGACTACTAAATCTTTTTTGCAATGCACTCACTCAGTGAAGCAGCTAAAATGGTTAAACATAATATGCCACAAGAACAAATTCTTCTGTATACGATGTGCATACAGATCTCAGAGAACACTGCATTGCAGAATGACAAGGAATAATCACATCTGTCTAGAGCACAGCGAGGGACTCCAAAGATACGGCACAGATTAAATGATGTTAATATTATACTGTAGAAGCACAAGTAAAATGCCGGGTACTGTAAAATGACACATCATTTTATTCTATTTTTAAAGATGTTAATATGAATAATTGGAAAAAAAAACTGACAAAAACATAAATCAATATGCAAATTAAAGAACAGAAATTCTCACTGGGGACAAAATGTCTTAAATTAGTTGGCAGTGTCAGAACTTTCATGATTAAATAACGTACACTACAGTTATATCAGCCCATGGCTGACTCTGGATCTTGGAAATTAATGGTTTGAGCAGAGAGTGTTTCAGAAAATGTATCAATAATGAATTCACAGAAATCACTCCTAATGAACTACCGGCAAGTTTAAGGAAGAGTAATAGTTCAATCCAGGATGCCAAGGGGCTATTGTAAGCCATTGCTGGCCATCTAGGGTACCATTCTATCAGTTTCCTTACTTTATTCATATTTACCAAGGTGGCTAAAATCACAAGATCTTCTTATAATGTCTATTGGAGCTCTATTGAAAACACAAAATATGTCTATGATGAATCATCGAAATGCCAGCGTTATAAGCAGAGGCGTAACTAGAAACCACAGGGCCCCAGGGTGAAAATTGCCCTTCTCCCCTCCCCCCCTTATATGTCTACTCCCGCCATCCCCCCATACGTCTATCCTCCCCCTCCCAAACGTTCCCACCTCCCCTACACATGCAGACAGATACACATGCAGACACTCACAGACATATACAGAGACACACACATACACACAGACACACACATACAGGCACACATACATACAGACACACACATATGTACAAACACACATATACAAACACACACACACACACAGACACACATATTATTTATTTATTTATTTATTTATAAAATATTTTACCAGGAAAGATACATTGAGATTTCTCTCGTTTTCAAGTATGTCCTGTGTTCACAAAACACAGACACACAGACAGACATACACAATAACACACACACAGACAGACATACATACACACACACACACACACATACAGACACACATACACAAACACGTACATACAAACACACACATATACAGACACATATACAAAATGTTTTAGTCACCCTTCTATGTCCTACCTTTAAGATGCAGGAGGGTGATAATTATTTTAAAGGACAGGAATTACATACCCTTACATCATTCATGTTGACCACGGGAAACAGAAGGAGGACAGTTTACACATTACATGCTTAGATAAACCAAGCACTGCAAAAAAAGCCTAAGCAGAGGTATCATCTATGGAATCATCTACTTCTTAATGTTTCCCAATATTTCTGAACTTAAAATTGTGTTCTATTCCACCTCCCTCCCTATATTCTCACTGCTTAATTGATAACTATTATATCTCCCATCCTGATCTTCTGGAGGGTTTTTGGTGCATTTTGGTGCATTTATCTACGGTTGTAGATGTGTAACAGATTTTGGGGGTCAAAGTTAGAAAAAGTACGTTTTTTTCATCATATTTTATAATTTCTTTTATAATAAATTATATGATATGATGAAAATAATGGCATCTTTAGAAAGAGAAAAACGGTATATAATATGTGTGGGTACAGAAAATGAGTAAGCTAAACACAAACACCGCAGAAATGTAAAAACAGCCCAGGTCCTTAACGGTAAGAAAATTGAAAAGCGGTCTGGTCACTAAAGGGTTAAGAACTTGTGCCATGGGATCATGGTTCTCCTTAAAACCGTATTTCAAAGAACATAAGCTTAAAACAAACATAGCAAGCAAACTTTTATGACGCTTAGCTAGAGTTGTGGGATTGTTTTCTTTGTCCTTAAGGACGGAGGCAATTGTACACATTCTAAACCAAAACAAATCTTGAATTTAAGCTAAAGGTTTGTTCCACCCTAATTTTCAAGTACCCCATACATATTAAATACCATTTTTTTAAACTACAAAAAAAACTTTTTTCTAACATCCTACATGTAAACTAGTACAACATTTCATGTGAATACATTTTAAAAATGGGAAAAATTGGAAAACACAAACAAACATTTTTTTTCACATTTTTCCTTATAATAATTTTTACACATCCAGTGCAACTAAGTAAAAAGAGCTCAAAATAGATTCATACAGCATTCCTGATTGCTAAATACCTAAAATGTTTAGGAACTAAATACATTTTTGAAAGTTATTGCTAACCCTATACCTATCCCCATACTAACACTAAACCAACCATACCCCTTGCCCTGCTTACATTAGCTCCAACTGGATTCCTACTCCAAACTTACCCTTAACTTCAAACCTATACTATATTTAATCCACTAATCCATCCAACATTAACCCTTACCCTACACTAACCCTAACCCTAAAGCTAACCCTATCCCTAACTCAACTCTAAGTGTAACCCTTTTACCCCTTTTACCCCTTATCCCAACTTTACCCTAATCCTAACACTACCACTAACCCCAACCCAAGCCATAAGATTAGCCACTGCTAATTTTAATTCTGATATTTGAAATGGGTTTTACAGTTTTTAACACAGTAGATTCTGGTATGTTGCCACCATCTACTGGCCATTTTCAGAATTACACTGGGTACAGGCTAGAGCAGCGTTTCCCAATTGATGTTCCGCGGAACCCTAGGGTTCCACGAGAACACAAATGGGGTTTCCGACAAAATTTCTAAAAACAAAATGGCCGCGGGCGGTGAGGAAGCAGTGATCTCCCTGCTCAGCTCCCTCGCACGCACAGCAGTGATGCCGGAGCCAGAATATGGCATCACTCTGGCTCTGGCATCATAAAGAGGTGCGCGAGGGAGCTGAGCAGGGAGATCACTGCTCCCTCGACGCCCACACACCAGCCGCTCATCAGCCCCACTGGACCCCAGGGACAAAGAGACTCTATGCCAGCACTCCCAAAGGTAGGGAGGCTGGGTGGAGTAAAATTTAAAAAAGAAAATTGTATATGTGTCTGTTAGGGGGTTTGTATGTGTTTGTGTGTCTGTCAAAGAGTATATGTGTGTTTGTCAGTGAGTGTGTATGTGTGCTTGTCAGTGAGTATGTGTTTGACAGTGAGAGTGTATGTGTGTCTGTCAGAGAGTATGTGTGTTTGTCAGTGAGAGTGTATGTGTGTCTGTCAAAGAGTATGTGTGTCTGAGTGTGTCAGTGTGTGTATCTGTGTGTCAAGGTTTGTGTATGTCTCACTGTGTGTATCTGAGCATGAGTGTGTATGTCAGTGTGTGTGTGTATGTGCCAGTGTATATCAGTGTGTTTGTATGTGCTTATGTGTGTGTGTCAATGTGTGTATCTGAGTGTGTGTATGTGCCAGTGTGTGTATCTGTGGGTGCAAGTATATGTCACTGTGTGTATCTGAGTGTGTGTGTATGTGTGAGTCAAGATATGTGTATGTGTGTATGTGTCACTGTGTGCATCTAAGTGTGTGTATGTGTATCTGAGTGTGTGTATCTGTGTGTCAAGGTGTGTGTGTCTGTGTGTATCTTTGTGCCACTATGTGCCAGTGTGTGTGTGTGTGTGTGTGTGTATGTGTGTGTGTATCTGTGTGTCATATACATACACACACACACACACACACACAGATGCACACTGACACAGAGATACACACAGTGGAACATACAAACACAGATACACACACTTTGGCACATAGATACACACACCTTGACACACAGATATACACACACACACAGATACACACTGTGTGTCAAGGTGTATGTATATGTGTCAGTGTGTGTATCTGTGTGCCACTATGTGCCAGTGTGTGTGTGTGTGTGTGTGTGTGTGTGTGTGTGTGTGTGTGTGTATCTGTTTGTCAAGGTGTGTGTATCTATGTGCCAAAGTAAGTGTATCTGTGTTTGTATGTTCCACTGTGTATATATATGTGTCAGTGTGACACAGATACACACACCTTGATATAGATATAGACACATACAAAAACAGATACACACACTTTGACACACAGATACATACATACATACATACACACACACACAAACACACACAGAAAGATACACACTGTGTGTCAAGGTGTGCGTAACTGTGTGTCAGTGTGTGTATCTGTGTGCCACTATGTGCCAGTGTGTGTGTGTCTGTGTGTCAGATACATACACAAACACACACACAGCTACACATTGACACACATATACAAACACTGGCACATACAAACACAGTGTTTGTATGTTCCACACATATACAAACACTGGCACATACAAACACAGTGTTTGTATGTTCCACTGTGTGTATCTATGTGTCAGTGTGACACAGATACAAACACACCTTGACACACTGACACACACCAGCACATACAAAAAACACAATTTCTTTTTTTTCCGGGAGGTTGGGGGGGAGGGGGCAGGGGGTTCCACAATGTTTATACACTATGTCAAAGGGTTCCATGGGAAAAATTAATTGGGAACCCCTAGGCTAGAGGATCCTCAGAAAGCTACCTGCATCAAAAATAGCATAAAAAATATAGACAGATGTAATCAAATAGTTGTGTAATACATGGAAATCTAAATATAACAGATCCCATTTAAACAATGACTTGTGTGGAGCAGATTAATTCAGGTCATATTCTCCAATCTATTATTTTTAAATTGGCTTGTGCAACTTACATTTTTCACAATTTTTTTTTTCTATTTACCAAAGTGTATTATTTTAACAAAATGTCCTAAAGCCACATATAACCAGACATATGTTTAGATTGAAATCTGCATTCATTGAATTCTGGCAACATCCAATGACTGCCAAAACCATTAAAGTGTGCAAGCAACATGAAGACTGGACAACAAAACTTAAACAGACAAGTGACAAACCTCTTTGGTTTTTTTTCTTTGTAAATTTATTTATATGTGAACCAACTGATAATTGATTTTAGGAACAATTAACGTATTTTTTTCCATTCATTACAAAAATGACATTTTGTTTAAACTATATCGATTTCATTTCTATATTAAAGTAATGGACAGATCTAACACACAGACTGCATTATCCCATTAAAAAAAGGATTTGCTTAGATTCATTTTGCAGCTTTTACTGATTTGCGTTCATGCGTTAGAAAAATAAACTTATTTTTTTTTTTTAATCGAAAGAAAATGTTGCAATTTTTTTTTCACAATTCCAATTAATAGAGGTTTCTCGACTTGCAATGCTTGCAACATCAGACTGACAAATCCCCTTACCATGCTCAGTTCTTTTGTTTTGCGAAACGCGTTCTATTCAAACTAGTGTCAGATTCGGTGTATAACACTGACAATCAAACACCATTAAATTACGCGTTCAGTTCTTACTGTATGGAAATTCAGTGTTCATCTGCAGCTTGCCGTGGCTTGAAATCTCAGAACCTGTTCAATATTATGGAATGTAATGCTTACTAAAAAGATTAGTCAACAAGGATTAGTAAGAGTTTTGTTTTTCTCCAAGCACAAGATGTGTTCGCATGATCTTTTGCAGGTGTTTTCTTTTTTTTTTTTGAATAGTGAGATAATGGATGCTTTTTAAACAGCAGAGGGGCAATGTGTCTATGCTAAATATTTGTATGGGAATGGTGGCTAATGCATTGAAGTTCAGGTTTATCCAAATTCTCAAAAACTTATTTATCCAATTTTTATATATTTCAAAAACTAGGGCTAATTTTCTTTCTTTTAAAATAGATTCAATAGTATAATGGGGCTGAATGCACATAAATTCACATTAACATCCTGGAACAAAAAAATCCCAAAAACAAACAACAACACAAAAGCGTTTTTCAGAAGACAGAGGTTGTATGCCTGCCAAATGTTGGCACACCAGGGTGTAAGAAATAATTAACATTGATAATTAATTGTGGCCGATAACCATGGAAGAATAAAATTAATTAAAAAAGGCACTTAAGACGAAAACCATTATGCCTTAATGATTGTGGGTGTACACAATCACCGAGGCAAACAATAATAAAGATTATAATACTAATATCCTTCGATTACATTAAAGAAAAAAAGCACAAAAATCTAATTGCATTACACTTATGTAAGAGGACAAACATATTTAACAGCATAGCACTAAACACAATTACTGTTATTTTAAAATAGGGAATTTCTAAGAATATGTACTGATAGCATATGTAGATACCAAGCTATTATGGGAGTTACCTAGATGTATTATGTATATACTTTATTATACTTTATTTATAAAGCTCGAAAATATATCACAGAGCTGCACAAGGATATAATTGGTACAAGAAAAAAGACAAAGGGTACAGGTTGGTTATCTAAAACTGTTAGACTATTGGACAGATTACAGGTTACATACAGATTCCTATTTTTCTTTCAATAGAGGACTTAAATGCATAGTAGTGCATCACACTAATATTTATTATTTTTTTATAAAAAAATATATACTTTTTTGCTTTCTTGTACTATTTTTTTCCAATTTAATTTTATTTAACGTAATAGCCCCAGTTAACCAATATTCTTCCAATATTTGGCCAACTTTCTAGACTTCCTTTCAGGGGTCTTTCCTCGGTCTCTGTGATATCCAAGGAATACACCGGATATTGATTTGCATGTTATACAAAATTTGTGATATTTTTGGAACAGCACAAACTACAAACCAACATCATCGTGCCTCAAAAGCCTCCAAGATACGATGACCATTCACATGTTCTAACTCAGTCTAGATAATTTAAAGTAATAGTATCCAGATCTCAGTTACGGACCATTTCATCTCATCAAGTAGTCAGACTTCTTGACCATGACATAACTGTAATAAATATTTTGAACAAAAACCCAAACACCAAACTAGGACACCTTGAAAGCAACACTATAAACTCAAAAGCCTTGATTTAATATTTTTAGATAAGCTTTCCAGATGAAAAAAAAATCTAAATATTAAAACATTATTGGAAATATTTTAAAAAATTTAAAGTCTATACAAAAATATTAAATCAAGTCCTATATTTCCTAATTATGATAAGGACAATTTTTACAAAAAGGACTAGCGAATGTTTTTACAAGGTCAAATGGATTAATTTATTAAACAATAATACAGCTAAAATGTTGCATCAAGTTAAAATAGATTACACACTCACATGGGTTGGGGTGGAAAGCATGACACATTATTTAAACGTCCGCTTGAGTGCAAACACATTAGATATTTATTTAAGTTAAAAGTTTAATTGTTTCTTTGGGAATTCAGTACATGACAAACAACTTGCATTTATTTTGAGAAAATGTGTTAAGTTTGTGTAACCCTTTATATGTAAGAAAAAACTGTTTTTTTTTTTTACAAAGAGGTGTTTGGGAAATGTATTCTTCATCTCCACAGTGGTCCCTCCCTAGGAGGTAATCACGAGGAAGCCATAGTCCGTTTAATTATTGGACTAATTCATGAAATACCAAATTGTAGTGAATTTAGAAAAGCCTATGAGCTCTTCCCTTAACTCCTCATCCCATACAATCTTTCTCTGCCATCTCTCATCTACTGTGATCTCCCCAAACAACCCTCCCATCCTTCGGGTACATATAGATCATTTGATCCCCTTAGTGTATTTGTCCCTCATCCCTTTAGATGTAAGCTTGTTTAGGCAGTGCCTTCTTGACCTATTGTTCCCGTATGTCAAACATGTTTTGTTAGAATTACCTTTTTTTGTCTTATTTACCTTTGCAATATGTTGGTGCTATATAAATAATTGTAATTGTAACTGAAAAGTACATGGCAAACATTTGACATTGTTGGTATAAAATGCCCATGCCTTTGTGTTCTGTTTAAGAAGTTAGACAGTCCTTTACATATTATTATTACTATTATTATTGTTATATGATTAGTATTATTATTTATATAGCACCAACAAAGTCCGCAGTGCTGTACAAATGGTGGACTAATAAACAGCGTTATTGTAACCAGACAATCTGGACGCATAGGAACAGAGGGGTTGAGGGCCCTGCTCAGAAGGAGTGGGGTATAGTGACACAAAAGGTAAGGGTAGGAGCAGAGAAATAGATTGGTAGAATAGTATTCGCTAAGGACCAAAGAAGATTTGTAAAAAGTGTGCTTTTTAATGACAGTTGCAGGAGAGGGATAAATTGGGAGCTTTTAACAGATTAATTTATATGTTTTCGTGAAGAAGTGAGTTTTAATGATTTTTTTTGAAGGAGTGGAGACTGGGTGAGTGTCTAACGGAGAATGGTAGGGAGTTCCACAGGAACGGTGCTGCCCTAGAGAGTCTTGAAGGCGAGCCACGGAGGTGGGAGTATGGACAGAGGATAGACCTAGGTCTTCAGCAGAGCGTGCAGGCCTAGACGGGACATTCTTGTGCATTAGGGAGGATAGATAGGTGGGAGCAGCATTATGTGGAGATTTGAAAGCAAGAACCAGAATTTTAAATTAAGCCCTATATCTGCCAATGCAGGTACTGACAGGGAAGTGAGGAGTGGAAGGAGCGGGCGGACAGGAAGATGAGCCTCGCTGCCGCATTTATTATAGACAGGTAAATTGGGAGCACGTAAGACCACTGATTACAGTAGTCAAGGCGAGAGAGAATAATAATAATAATAATAATAGCAAAGTATTTAACCAAGAAAGGTACATTCAGATAACTCTGGTTTTCAAGTACATCATGGGGTGTTACCTTAGCCCAACATCCAGGGGTTGTTACTATTACCCAATTTAATGGTACTCATGTTATCTACCTCAGAAGGATGAAGGGCTGAGTCAAGCCTGCCAGGATTTGAACCTGCGACCCAGGGGTTGAACAGATTCTACTGATGATGTATTAGCTTACTGTAACTGAAATCCTTGCATGTAATATTGATTAAAAACACTCAAGTTAAAACTTCCCCACATCATTGGAGCTGCTGTCAATCCACAAAATGAGAACAAGAAAAGTAATTTCCAAAAGGGCTACAAAAATAGATTAATATTCCTTTTTGACTCCAAGTAAGCATCTGGGGAATAACTAATTATACTTTATTTTAAGAAGGGCCTACACACTCCACACGGGTAGAATTGGTGCAAGTAAAAAGACAAACGTACACTATATCTGAAACAATATAAAATTTGACAAAACACATACAGGAGGAGTTGAGTGCCCTATTTTCGTGTGAACTTACAATCTAGATCTGCCCCACCATTTTGGTTACCTGAGTTAGGGCTGTGTACACGTTTACTTAAGTAATTCACTAATTATTCACATATCTACACCTATGGCCAATGACCTTTCTTTTAAGGAAGTGATATTCTATACGGTATATAATCGTAACAAGAAGAGAAAAAAATTTGACTCCGATTGTATCACATCCTATGCTTTATTTGATACTTTTTGATAAACTTTTAATTTTTGTTTTCAAAATAAAATATTTATTTTTAAAATGTGTAAAAAATATATTAATATACCGTATATACTCGAGTATAAGCCGAGTTTTTCAGCAAATTTTTTGTGCTGAAAAACCCCAACTCGGCTTATACTCGAGTCAATGTCTGTATTATGGCAATTTACCCCACCAAGGCTCTGCATCACATTCTGCATCACACACACACTGCACTCATACACACACGCACACTGCATTCACACACACACACACTGCACTCATATAAACACACTGCACTCATACACACACACACTGCATTCACACACACACACTGCACTCATATAAACACTGCACTCATATAAACACTGCACTCATATACAAACACACTGAATTCATACACACACTGCATTCACACACACACACTGCATTCACACACACTGCACTCATATACACACTGCACTCATACACACACACTGCATTCATACACACACACTGCACTCATACACATACACACTGCATTCACATACACACACACTGCACTCATATACACACTGCACTCATACACACAAACTGCATTCATACATACACACTGCACTCATACATACACACTGCACTCATACACACACACACACACTGCACTCATACACCCTGCACTCATACACACACACTGCACTCATACACACACTGCACTCATACACACACACTGCACTCATACACACACACTGCATTCATATACACACACACTGCATTTATACACACACACTGCATTCATTATATACACACACTGTAAATAAAAATTCAATTAATATAATTTTTTTAGGATCTAATTTTATTTAGAAATTTACCAGTAGCTGCTGCATTACCCACCCTAGTCTTATACTCGAGTCAATAAGTTTTTCCAGTTTTTTGGGGGTAAAATTAGGGGCCTCGGGGGGGCGGGGCCTGGCTGCCGAGCAGGACAGACGTACAGTGACCTGGCTCCTGCATGTAACGACCTGTTGGGTGACAAATACCCAGGCAAACTAGACTTAAAACGGCAACAAAGGCATGCTGCAGGTGAGAGATACCCGGGGGCATCCAACGACCCCAAAAACGAGAAGCACACTCCCCGGGAACCCTCCCAAGCTACTGGGGCCTACACGAGACCGCAAAGGGGAGAGGCGGCCGCTCTCCTCGACAGCAATGTCACACGCGGTACCCTCGACATGCGGGCCTCCTACCCCCCCCCCTATGGACCGGCGGGGGATATCCCGGTCCTCCCTGGACAACAGGGGCGGCTTGACAAGGTCTCACCACAAGATCAGGCCAACAATACAGCGGGGCAGCCCAATACAAGATGCATCCAAGATGGCGGCGGATAGAGAGGCCTCCAGCATCGTGACGGACACGGAGCTCCGACTAGCCGCGATCTTCGACTCCTTTTGGGAGAAGCTGGAGGCACGCATGCGACCTCCCCTCCCGGACACCCTGACAAGAGGCAAGATACAATGCCCGGTCCAGGTGGCCGCACAATGGCAGGCTAACAATCCCACAGGCTCCATGCACCTGAAGGGCCGGCGCCACAGGGGCACTATCCCGAAGAAAGACCTTCCCAGGAATACCAGCGGCAGCCTAAAACAGACCCGGAAGACCGAGAAAGCGAAAAGCACGGAATACTCAAGTCCCCCTTACCGACAAGCTGCAGCCAGCGACGGACATCACGACTACAATATCGCACCTTACTGGAGGCGGGGACGGCGAGAGATGAAGCTCATAACAGCGGCGATTCCGAGCAGGACCACCGAAAGCACTCAAACACAAAAAGGGGTGCCTCACAAGCACAAACAGCAGCTGAGACCAAGACACACAACGACACCAGAGTGGGACTATGGTATTCCCCTTGCAGGGGTTGGCTGACCGGGACTCTAGACACTACAGATGCCTCATATAGTATCTATCTGCAAATGTTGTAGTTTTAATTGCTTTTCCTTTGATGTTACTCTTTTATGTTATGCTTTACAATTCAATGTTTAGGCCACTTCTCCAAGACACCAATTGGGGGGCCCTCCCTCCTCGTAGTAATCTCTCTACCCCTTAGTCAGGACAACCAGCTATCCTATTTCTGTGACAATTCAAGAGTTGCAATGGCACCTGAGAAGGTAGTAAATCTTACTAAACTCGATCACACTAACCTAATGTAACATAGCACATACACTTCGGATGTGCCTATCCTCATAATCACTAAGTGCTCCACACTCCCAGACTTCAGCATGCAACTCACTAATACATACACACTATTACTAAGTACTGTTAACTTGTTAACTTTATTTTTATTCTTGCACAATCTTCTATGTACATTCTCATGCATGCGCCATGCTCTCCTCCTATGTCTCTTCTTTAACTATCGCTCCATGACATGTGCGTTATGCTGCCATATTCCAAACTAACGCGAAACTAAACTACTGTTCCAAACATCACGTAAAAAAAAAAAAAAAATGTGCCCGTATATCATATACCACAACATGTTATACCAATGTTAACCTATTTTACCGGATGTCGCTGTTGTGGCACAAACTGGCTGTTTGTTCATCCTGTGCACAACCAAAATAAAGAATTTAAAAAAAAAAAAAAAAATTAGGGGCCTCGGCTTATATTCGGGTTGGCTTATACTCGAGTATATACGATATATGAAAAAAAATTTTTTTTTTACGTTTAGCCAAAAATATTAAATCATTTGAACAATGTATCAAAAATATTACATTGAGGCTATCAAAAATAAAATCAATAATAATAAAATCAATAATAATAATAATAAATATAATTAAATAAGGTGAAGATATCAAGTAGTTTCCTAATATGAGTGCAGAACTACACCATAAACGTCAAGGTTTATCAAAGATCAACACTTGTACCAAAATGTAAAAATGTATTACAACTCACACACTTGCATTGTTTTTATCTCGAAAGGTTGACGCGTAAAGTCAGCATACGTAATTTTTCAAGATTAATTAAAGGTAACGTGCACTTTTTGGTCAGTTGTTCACTAAAGCATAAAACCGGATCATAAACAATTCTTTCTGCTACCAGTATAAGAAACATTTTGAATGTATACTCTAATTAAAAAAAAAATGTTTTTAAAAATAAATAAATAAATAAAATGATTGTCAGTTTAGAAATCATTTGTTTCTACTAGACAGCAGCTGGTAAGTTTGTGCCAGCTCAGCTCTTTGAAGATCGCAGACTCCTGAGACTATTATAATCTTGTCACCCTATTGAGGTTATAATGGCTTTTTCACTGTGTCTTCCTGAACTCAGCATGCATGACAAGCCATTACCAGGGTCTGAAAGCAATTGCTTCATTATATGCGTTGCAACAAATGCTGGAACAGCAACCCTGATGAAAATTCATTGCATTGCTTGCTGTTATTTCTACCAGTCTGTTTCCAGGACACAATCTGTGAGATGTTACGGTCACTGTGTGTTTTCTACATGTACAGATAATTGTATAAATGGTATAAAAAAAGATGCAGTCTCTGGGTTTTTATAATGGGAAAATTGTAATAAACGACTGGCCTGCGAATTGACCTATCTGTCTTTTAAATTGAACCCTTATCAAAAAATCTATTTAAGAGACAAAAACAGCAATTTATAGCTCAAATATTTATTAGCTTATCATTTCCGAGAGTACTCGGCATCTGGTTTTGTACGTGGGTTTTCTCAGATCCTCAGAAATACAGAGGGGGTTACCTGTTAAATCACTAAATTGCAATAGCAAATTGGAACAATCTTTCTGTACGTTTCTTAGAGCTAATGTGAAATTGCATGATCTGCATAGAATGATCTAATTGCATTTAAGTCTCCCACTACCATAAATGTACCCCATTTTAGACAATGTATCATCATGTAAAATATATAATTCCCAATTATATTTACCTGTCGGGTGTTTTTAAAAACGTATGGGTTTTAAAGCTAGTTTGAAGTGCCTTGCATTTAGTATGTTGTATTTATCTGATAGATGAAATCCCTGTTTACAATGGGCTTACAATGTAGAGAAATTAGGTTGTTGTAGAGTAGAACCTGCCTACCTTATTCTGTAAATAGTGACAGGGCTATTGAATGTATATATATAGTTAATACATTGCTAAACACAAATACACACACCAGTCACGCCATAAGACTTGCTTTTTCCTCAGAAATCTCACTTTAGCAGTGTCTTCACTACTGCAGGGGATGCTGAGTAGGCATATGTACATGAGCTCAACAAAGAACCAAATTTCTTCCTCATAATTCCACTTTATACACGGATTCCTTAGAGTATGTGTCTGCTGTATACAACTGCTTTGAAACACAACCAATGAAGAAAAGCAAAGCCAGTGAACCACTCCCAGAATCCCTTGCAGTAGTGAGAGCACTGTTAAAGTGAGATTTCTGAGGGAAAAGCAAGTCTTATGGTTTGACTGGTGTGTGTATTTGTGTTTAGCAATGTATTAACTATCCACTTACTTCAGGTGGAAGGGGTTTTCATCCACACTTTTTTCCCCACCACAACTCTCTTGGTATGTATATATATTAATAGTGGGATCTGGGTAATGTAAGTTGTTTAAATGGTGTTAAAACTCTTACCTTGCCTCTCCCCTCCCCCTCCCCCCCCCCCCTTTTTTTTTTTTTTTAAATTATACTTGATTATGGCAATTTTTTTCCAGGAGATTTTTTGTTTTTTCTGTGTGCAATGTGACCTCCCTGGGATATCAGTCAGCCAGCTGGAATTACTTCTTCCTGGTTGGCAAACTGTTTTGTACAACTTTTGTGTCTTGTGTCAGCCACAATTTGAGATGGCTTGGACAAGCTGTCTATTTATGGGTGAGTTACCCACTGTGCCAAAGCTTCTACTGCCTGACTCTCAACCAATTTAATTCTCCAACTCACTGATAAAGAAAAAACAAATACATAAATCAGTTCTATTTTTTTATCTCTCTCCTTTCTAGGTGCAGAGGTCAGAGATAAAAAAAAATAAACTCTTTTGAGAATTTGTGGTCCAGCATATTGAGAGCAAACATTTCCTGACTCTGACTAAGATTGACTACAACCAGGGCCGTTTTAGCCGCGAGGCAAACAAGACATTTGCCTTGGGCAGCATTTTCCAGGAGGCAGCAAAAAACGCCGCCCCCAAATGCCCAGGGCAAATGTCTTGTTAGCCTTGCGGCTAACTGACATGCTGGGCGGGCGGGGCGGGGAGGCGGAGGGGGGGTTAAATTTTTTTTTGTTAATGTCAGTGAGTGTGTGTGTATGTCTGTTAGTGTGTGTCTGTTAGTGAGTGTGTCTGTTAGTGTGTGTGTGTCTGTTAGTGAGTGTGTCTGTTAGTGTGTGTGTGTGTGTGTCTGACTGTGTGTGTGTCTGACTGTTAGTGTGAGTGTGTTTGCCTGTGAGTGTGTGTGTCAGTGTGTGTGTGTTTGTGTGTCTGCTAGTGTGTGTCTGCTAGTGAGCGAGCGTGTGTCTGTAAGTGTGTGTCTGTGTGTGTCTGTTAGTGAGTGTGTGTTTGCCTGTGAGTGTGTGTGTCTGTTAGTGAGTGAGTGTGTGTGTGTGTGTGTGTGTGTGTCTGCTAGTGTGTGTGTCTGCTAGTGTGTGTGTCTGCTAGTGTGTGTCTGCTAGTGAGTGAGTGTGTTTGTGTGTGTGTTTGACTGTGTGTGTGTGTGTGTCAGTGAGTGTGTGTGTGTTTGCTAGTGTGTGTCTGCTAGTGAGTGAGTGTGTGTCTGTGTGTGTCAGTGAGTGTGTGTTTGTCTGTTAGTGAGTGTGTCTGTTAGTGTGTGTGTGTTTCTGTTAGCGAGTGTGTGTTTCTGTTAGCTAGTGTATGCGTATCTGTCAGCTAGTGTATGCTTATCTGTCAGTGAATGTGTGTGTGTGTATTTAGAAGGCAGGGCGGGGGGGAAGGGATGGGTGGGGGTCGTGTGGGAGAGGGGGGTTAGGTGGCGCCTGAGTTTTGTCCTGCCTAGGGCAGCACAAAACCAGAATACACCACTGACTACAACTGCTGTGATACTCAAGCAGATTCTGGTTGAGACTGGTGGAAATTAAAGTATGCATCTGATAGATTGAGTCAACCACTTTTAAACAGCTTATGTGAAATATAACTCCAATCAGCCTCAACGGTGCTTTGCTGAGAATAATAATTGTGACAAGAATTTTAGTCCACCATAGCTTGATATAGCAAGCCACCATTTTAAAGGACACATAAAAATTAACAATTTAAAATTTCACTTTAAATAATGCATCCGTAAAGTAAGAATTTTTATACAATTCCCTAGAATTTCCTATCTCCTATCATATTTCCTATCTCCACTCAACAATTCCCAGCAGGAACATGGAAGTGTCCAGAACATTCGGGACAGAGGCCAGTTCTGCAGATTATAAAAGGTAAGTTTATAGGACTTGACTATTATTTGTGAAAATTGTAGCAAATGTATTGTTTGCAACATTTAATTATGGGCATAAAAATATGCATTTTTGTATACAGTTTCCCTTTAGGTCTAAAAAGCCATGTAACAGAGTCTTCTGGTTTCCACCATAATGCAAGTTTTAACGGCTGATTGCTTCAGTTATTGTACAAAGTGACATATCTTCAAATGCAACGTGTATAAAAAGAATTGAAGTATCATATTCAATTCAAGTGCAACAATTATGGCCACCATACAATCATCCCTTTCCTTGCAAAACCTATTGATTGCTCAATCCATGCTTCACTAGACTGTGTAGCCTTTTCGTTTACTATACTTAGGAGAATGAGTGAAAATCATTGATTGTGAGGTTATCCTCAACATTACTTTGAAGTCAGATTGGTCTCTCAGGTACTTTTCTTAGATAATGCCAAACCTAATTAAGGAAACTCCTGTCTTGGCCAATCATTAATTATGTTAGCTTGTCTCTCTGTGTCTAATATTACAGCATGAGAGCAAAGACCATTCCAAATTACTTATAGAAGAGAAAAAAAAGATCATTAAAGCTTTAGTGTAAGATAGCTACTCTGGAATATCAAAGTAACAAGAAGCTGCTATAGAAATTATAATGCAACATACAAAAAAAAATTATATTTTTTTTAAAATACGATAATTTAATGAAATGCATGTTCAAATTATTTTTTTAATTAATCCAATATGCAAATAGATAGTTAAAAACAGTGCAATTAAAATGTAGTTTAAAACTATACAGTTATTGGTAAGTAAAGAGCACAGCTATACAGGACTGAAAAATAATTATTGTCATTTTAGAAGAACAAAGGAGAATGGACAGAGACACAAATTAGTACAAACACATTTGTTTGTTTGTTTGTTGTATGCTCATTACAATTGTTCTAAACTTGCATCTGAGATAACACTTGCAGAGATCCAAACTGTTCTCAAAAACACTGCACTTTTAAGACAGTGATGAGTACAGTAGTTTCTGCTTAAAACAGTTCAGGGTACAAACTGTAGACCTGTGCCTGAAGATGTGGACTTGACAACACCACACCAATCGTTAGACTCTCAGTACTAACTACAACAGAGCAATGAACATACAGGGGTCATCATTTACAGTTATTATTCCTACCTGTGTCAGTCAGAAAGGCAACATTTGCTGCCCACTGTTTATTCTAGAAGAACACTCTGTTCATGGAACGTTTTGGGTTGTGTCCAGATGTAGATCATTTGATATTGTACCTAGTGGAATACAGCTGTACCTCATTGGCAAGCGGTGGTGTATTTAGAGATTCAGGAATTTTGTTGCCCTATGTCCTGCTAAACCTATGTACTCTCTGCTATGTGAAAAGCAGTAGCCCATGCCTATAGCATTCTCCCTACAGCCCGATCCTCCGTACTTGATATCACTTCCCGACGATGCAGGGTACGAATGTCCGGAGTGCAAAGCTGAGGGAGAACTTGGAATGGAGGGGGACACCGTGCTGACATTGATAGTCTGCCAGTGCCACCAACATATGATGCTTGCTGACAACAGACATCTTTTATGCCCAAGTTTAACATTCAAATTTATGATATTGCCAGAAGTAGACTCATACCTCCAGCAGCTAAGTTTATTATCTCTGTATATAGACTCCAAGCACAATGATTGCTTTAGTTCACTGAAGTGGTGATGGTGCTTTGATAACCCTTTAAGGATTTAGGGACAGGACCAGCCCCTTCAATCCGCCACCCTAGGTCTAGACCTAGTCTGCCTTATTGTAAATATGTCTATGCTGACAAGGGCTTTATCCAACGTTTTAACGTACATCCCAAGTTTGTGTTTCTTAAGCAGAGTGGATTTGTAGTAAATTGGTGTAAATAGACTGAAATCCACATGGAAATGTTTTTTTAGTGATAGCACAAATGATTAAACAATGTGGTATCACTGCTTTTCAGGGGTCGCGTCTGGCAAGCTTTTCAAACGCGTCCATAAACTGCTCTTCGCAAAAGATAAAAGTATAGTAACAGGAAAAAGTGCACCTGTTTAATGGCAGCACCTGTGCTACTCTGTGTTAGTTTGTCTTACTAAGCTTGAACACCCTGTTAAACAGATCGTAACCCGCCATTAATTTTGTTTGGATGAATTATTGCTTTGTTGGGTGAGTATGATAGTGGTCTTGCAAGATTAGCACAACAATACAATATAAGTTGCAAAGGAATCACAGGAAATAGATTGTGGACCAGTGGAGAAACTTAACTCTCATAAATTGTAGCAACTAATGTGGGGTGCATGCAAATGTAATTAATAAACATAATCTAATAAGAATTGAATGCATTCTTTTGTTTAGAATCTATAATTAACCAAATAGCATAAACATAGACAATACTAAATATAACATGACAACATCATCTAACAAAAAGCATAACTACCTATGGAATCAGCTGGCAAATAAAAGGTTTCTATGTTGCTTGCTAAGCCGTAATATTTATGATTTGACATTTGAACAGACATTTCCATAAGTCTACTAATAATGGACAACTACTCAACTTTTGACGTAAAGGGACACTCCAACCACTTAGATAATTTGCATGCATATTAAAAATTAAGGCGATATAATTTGTCTTGGAAGTTCTCCAGCTTTTGAAAAAAAGAAATTCCACATTTAAAACCCGCAGAACATAGCTCTTAATTTAGCTTATTGTTCCAAAAGGAAATAATATAGAATGTCATGCAGAGTAAAGAAGTCAAGCCATAGTAGCTTGTATGCTTACTGCACTGGCATATTAAACACAAGCCACTCAGTAGGGAAATTGAGTGTTAGAATTTGCCTGTCACTGCTAAACTAAAACTCCTATCATATACAGTGAGATTCTGGCTGAGGCTGGTGGGAGTTAAAATATATATCTTGTATAAAGTAATAGTGAGACAATCACTTCTTACACCGCTTATGTGCAATACAACTCCAATTAGCCTCATCTAGTAGTTGACTTGGCCTTTCAAGTTTTTTAGACTGCAATGGCTGTCTATAGCAAGTCATCATTTTAATAGAAACATACAGATTAATATTTAAAATGGTATTTGAACTAACACAACCCTAAGTATGAATCTGGTTTTATGTGAATCCCTAAATCCTATTATAAAAACAGCCCACCACTTCCTCTTTGTGAGAAACATTTGATTCGACATTGCTCAGTAGTAACAAGGAAAGACATGCTAGGCAAAAATGGACTGGATCTTTGTTAGCTCTAAAAGCTAGTTCTGCAACTAATGAAAAGCATGCTTTTAGGGCGATATACAGTGTATTTTATGATACATGTGTGCAAATTTTAGTAAATCCATTTCATGCATTGACTAAATATAAGCATTAAGCTATATGCACTTTTAGACATATAGTTTCTAGTGATGTCGCGAACATAACATTTTCCGTTCGCAAACTTCCGCAAATGTTCGCGAACGGGCGAACCGGGCGAACCGCCATAGACTTCAATAGGAAGGCGAATTTTAAAACCCACAGGGACTCAATCTGGCCACAATAGTGATGGAAAAGTTGTTTCAAGGGGACTAACACCTGGACTGTGGCATGCCGGAGGGGGATCCATGGCAAAACTCCAATGGAAAATTACATAGTTGATGTAGAGTCTGGTTTTAATCCATAAAGGGCATAAATCATCTCACATTCCTAAATTGTTTGGAATAACATGCTTTAAAACATCAGGTATGATGTTGTATCGATCAGGTAGTGTAAGGGTTACGCCCGCTTCACAGTGACAGACCAAACTCCCCGTTTAACGCACCGCAAACAACCGCAAACAGTCCATTTGCACAACCGCAAACTCCCCATTTGCACAAGGTTGGATACCAAGCTAGCCATGTCCCGTTCCTTGTCCTCACTGATGTCATTGAAGGTCTCTTCCTCCACCCAGCCACGTACAACACCAAGGGTCCTCGAAAGGTGACAACAAGCCCCCTGTATTTTATTTTTAAATGTACACTACTGTTACACCAGATATGAGTTGCGCTGGTGTGACACTGTGCCCTGGCAGGCCCTGAAACGCACACGTGTGAAGGAAACGGACTGCTATTATATTACAGTCAAAAAAGTTTTAGTTTTTTTAAATGCAAGCTATTGTGACACCAGATATGAGTGGTGGCACTGGGTAAGTGGGCACAGTATACGCTGTGAGCCTGACACACACGCTGGCAGGCAGGCAACTGCAATTAGATTACACAGGAAAAAAAAAAGCAGACTGATGTTCTAGCCCTAAAAAGGGCTTTTTGGGGTGCTGTCCTTACAGCAGAGATCAGATGAGTCCTTCACGACTGTAGTGGACACTGAATACACTAGCCTAGCTATTGATTTCCCTATTAAATCAGCAGCAGCTACACTGTCCCTCCTCTCACTAAGAATGCAGCTTCCGGGGGGCGGGGCCTAGCTGTCATGGAGGAAAGACGCACTTCGTGTGAGCTCCCTCAATATCTCACTTTAAGCAGCTATCAACAAGCGAATTTCACCCCAGAAGGGGAACCCAGCAATGTTGCTCCTACCTGACCGACTCGACATTCTTAATAGCGGTCAGCAACTCGACACAGTCTTACTTACCTCCGCGTGGCAAGTGTGGCCGGGTGCTCACTGGGCGGGAGAGGCGGCCGATCTCCCGATCCTGGGATGCCCAGGAGCAGCTATTTCCCGGCAGGAGCTCCGTTACCCCCCCCCCCTCGGACCGGTGGGGGTTATCCCGGTCCACCCCGAGAGGCTGTCTGGGGCTAATAGACGCACAGAGCACAGCCGCCCAGGCTGACATACTCATCTGCGACTCTCCCAATATGGCGGCAGCCACGTATTCTCCTGGTACCAGCAAAGCATGGCAGGATATTGAGTCTAAGCTGGACAGACTCTTTAATCAATTTTGGAAGCAAATAACAAGCAGGAAGCCCCAACAAGCTCCACCACAGCTA
The DNA here is from genome assembly GCF_036172605.1 of Pelobates fuscus. NCBI lineage: Eukaryota > Metazoa > Chordata > Amphibia > Anura > Pelobatidae > Pelobates > Pelobates fuscus. The sequence goes on along the minus strand of NC_086320.1, from coordinate 64,126,707 downwards.
AGCGAAGCAGTCCCCATTAAAAACGGGACCGGAGGCACAAACAGAAATGCAGAGCCTGCCCCACATCAAGCACTCGCCTCCACCTTAAGCCAACACAATCCCGCATCGGACGTGAAGCACTACCGGGACAGATCCGACCACCCGACAAAACAAGCTTCCACCACCTCAAGCCGCGAACCCGGCACTCAGCCAGAGACTTGCCTTTGTTGTTCCAGGTATTAGGGACTCCCAGGGTCTGCACCTGGCGCCCAGAAGGGATCGGATGAGCACAAGCAGTAAACAGCAGCCTGCCAAGCATGTCCCACTATAGCTGATCCTCCACACCATGCCTTTGATCACATGAACTGCTCTCTGCACATTAACTAATCGTAAAGTAGCAAGCGTTTAAACATATCATTATTTCACCTCCTAAAGAGTTTGTTGTCATAGTTCCTTACATGCCTTTACCTTAACCTTTATGTATTATGTTATTCACTAGTCTCATCTCATGGGGCGACTCACACTTGATTTATAACTAGTGGTGGAGCTGCTGATATAAATACACAATTGATAACGTGCAAGCTACACCCTAAACATGACAGCCATCTTTCAGAACAATGTACTGCTATATACTCATACCCTCAGTGCAACTAGCCATGATATACGCACTTTCAGCCTAGCATGCTCAAATATAACACACTTCTGTCTAAAAAAAAAGAATAAAAAAAGAATGCAGCTTCCGAATGAATCTAAAATGGATGCTGTCCAGGAGATGGGAGAGTCTGGGAGGGAGGGTCTGCTGCTGATTGGCTGGAATGTGTCTGCTGACTGTGAGGTACAGGGTCTGTTGCGGTCACCGGCCCGCCGAGCCTCACGGTCGTGCCCGACCGGCACGACCGCTCCGACTACACGAGCTTACCTGCTCGTTGGCGAGCCGGGAACCGCGCACGTAGTTCTTCCGGGCATCGCGCCCAGATCCAAGATGGCGCCGACCGCGTGGTCGCGTCTATTGCTAGCCCCGCCCCCGAGAATTATACCAACGTGTGCGTGACGTCACGACGTCAACGCACACGCACGTTTTGGGGTCAGAGGTCGCCCTCTGACCAATCATAGCCTAGAGAGGGGTATTTAAACCCCTAGCTTTCCCCATTACTTTGCCATGTCGTGGTTTCAGTTTCCTGGTTTCCTGAAAGTGCTGATTCTGTGTTTCTGATTTCCTGGTATCCTGATCCTTGGCGTTTCCCTGGTTATTCTGATCTCTGGTTTCCCTGACTTGGCTTGTTTTATCGGTATTGAGTATTTTCTGGCTTCCTTGACCTCGGCTTTCCCTTTGACCATTCTCTGTCTCTAGCGTATTAGTCCGGCCATTCTAAGGTCCGGTTTACGCTCTATCCTATTATTTTCCTTTTCTTACTTATGTATATGTTTACATAGTTTCTGCGTGCTGGACCACATTACTAGTCGTGACATTACGACATGGCCATGGATCCTGCAGAACTATGCAAGCATATGATCGCATGTGAGAGTAGGGTGGAGGATATGGACCACAGGTTAGACCAATTTGCCCAGGCATTTCAGACCTTGCTCCAGAGGACTGCCTATTTAGAGGTTCCTCCGGTACCACCTGTGGTTCCGCCACCTGTAGTGGTTCCCGTACCACATAAACCACCGTCCATAACCTTGTCACCGCCCCCTCGCTATGGAGGTGATTCCAAGGAATTCAGAGGTTTTTTAAACCAAATTGAATACCACTTTGAGGCCTCCCCAGGTTCATTCCCAACAGATAGATCGAAAATTGGCTATCTGATGAACCAATTAACAGGAAAGGCCTTAACCTGGGCTAACCCCTTATGGGAAAGTGGTGACGCAGTAGCCCGTGATTACAATACTTTTCTTACGGCCTTTAAGGCTACGTTTGAACCTAAAGGCAGGGAGAAGAACGCTGCCAAAGCCCTTATGAGAATCAAGCAAGGCAGTCGTTCTGTAGCCGATTATGCAATAGAGTTCAGGACATTAGCATCTGAGGTTGATTGGACCAATAGTGGTCTGGTGGCTGCTTTCTCTGAGGGTCTAGCTGAGAGTATACAAGATGAGACTGCAGCTAGAGACCTTCCGGTTAATCTTAACGAGTTTATTGCATACATGATAGACATTGATAACCGGCTCAGAGAGAGAGAGAAAAACAAACAACGTAACAGACGTTCTAATTTGTCCATAGCCCCTCGTTTCTCTAACCCAGTGGTGAGTAGCCAAACTCCTCTTCCGGAACCTGAACCCATGCAATTGGGTAGCGCTAAACTCACTGAGGCAGAGAGACAACACAGACGTAACGAGGGGTTATGTATGTATTGTGGCAAGAAGGGACATCTAAGATCGTCATGCCCGGTTCGGCCGGAAAACTTGCACACCTAAGGCACGTACGGGGACCGACCTTAGGTGTGATGTATATGTCCCCTAAATTGACTAAGAACCGTTTCCTTGTCAAAGTAACCTTATCTTTCAAGAACACTACTGTTCAGTGTGAGGCTATGATTGACTCTGGGGCAGCGGAGAATTTCCTAGACAAAGAATTCTCTGCAAAACATCTCATGCCCTTAAGACATAAAGAGAAACCTATAGCAGTCGAGGCCATTGATGGAAGACCTCTTACCCAGCCTTTCATCACACACGAAACTCTGCCAATCACTATTTCAGTGGGTATTCTCCATTCTGAAGAAATTACCTTTCAAATTATATCTTCACCTACAGTGCCGATAATACTCGGTTTTCCTTGGCTCCTGAAACACAATCCACGTTTGGATTGGATTGAAGGAGAGATTGTGAGTTGGGGTGAGAGATGCAAAGGTGTTTGCTTTAAGCAAATCCCACAACCTATTTGCACCATCAATGTTCCTGTTACACCTCCCTTGACCACACAAATTCCACAGCAATATATGGATTTGAAAGAGGTATTTAACAAGGTCCAGTCAGAAGGGTTACCTCCTCATAGACCTTATGACTGTACTATAAACTTATTACCAGGGACTATGCCTCCCAAGGGAGGAATCTATGCCTTGTCCCCCCAGGAAAATCTTTGTTTGGAGGAATATATCAAGGATGCTCTCAGAAAGGGTCATATCCGTAGGTCCTCCTCACCAGCCGGGGCTGGATTCTTCTTTGTCTCTAAAAAAGAAGGAGACCTACGCCCTTGTATTGATTATAGGGGTTTGAATAGGATTACCATTAAAAACGCCTACCCTATTCCCCTTATATCAGAGCTATTTGACAGATTGAAGGGAGCTCGAGTCTTTACCAAGCTCGATCTCCGAAGTGCATACAATCTAGTCAGGATTAAGGACGGTCACGAATGGAAGACCGCATTTAACACCAGAATGGGACATTACGAATACCTGGTTATGCCGTTTGGATTATGTAACGCTCCAGCGGTATTCCAGGATTTTATTAACGATGTCCTAAGAGAGTACCTTCACATGTTCGTTCTAGTGTATTTGGACGACATTCTCATCTATTCCCCAGATCTAGAGACACATCACGATCATGTGAGAATCGTACTGAAAACCCTGTTACAAAACGGCCTTTACTGTAAACTGGAAAAATGCCAGTTTGACCAAACGGAGATACAATTCCTTGGATACGTTATATCTCCGTCTGGTTTCCAGATGGATCCTCGCAAACTGGAGGCAGTCTTACAGTGGCCATTACCCAAGGGCCTTAAAGCTACTCAACGCTTTATAGGTTTTGCAAATTACTACCGCAAATTCATAAGGGGATTTTCCTCCGTGATTTCCCCTATAACCAATTTAACAAAAAAAGGAGCAAATTGTATATCTTGGCCCAAAGAAGCAAGAGAGGCATTTGAACAATTAAAATTTTTATTTTCCTCAGCACCTGTCCTGACCCATCCTGATCCATCCAAACCATTTATCCTCGAGGTGGAGGCATCAGAAACAGGAGTTGGAGCCATTCTGTCTCAAAGAGAAAGTCCTGATACGCCTTTACATCCCTGTGGATTTTACTCTCGCAAACTCACACCTGCAGAGAGGAATTACGACATAGGGAATAGGGAACTTTTGGCCATTGTACTTGCCCTTAAGGAATGGAGGCATCTCTTGGAAGGTTCCAAAGAGCCACTTTTGATCTTTACTGATCATAAGAATTTGGCTTATATTGGGGACGCTAAGAGACTGTCCTCTCGTCAGGCTAGGTGGTCATTGTTCCTCTCCCGATTCAATTTCGTAATTACGTACAGGCCTGGTACTAAAAACACCAAGGCAGATGCACTTTCTCGGCAGTTTGAGACAGATGAAGTACCAGAACAGGTGATATATCCTATTGTACCTCCTGAATGCCTCATTGCCACTACTGTTTCCGAAGTGTCTTCTCCACTCTTCTGTGCCATAATAGCAGATCAAACTCAGGCACCTGTGGGAAAACCTCCGGACAAACTGTATGTGTCACCTCAGTTTCGAAAGAAGGTACTAGATTTGTTCCATGACAACCTCACAGCGGGCCATCCTGGAGTCCATAAAACTCTCTCAGCCGTCTCCAGGAGATTTTGGTGGCCTGCCCTTAGAAACGATATCAAAGATTATGTTGGGGCATGTCAAATATGTGCCGTTTCTAAAGTTCCTCCTAGGTCACCTCCTGGACTGTTACAACCACTGCCCATACCTAGTGCTCCATGGACCCACTAAGCCATGGATTTCATTGTGGATCTACCCAGTTCTAACGGGTTTAATACAGTTCTTATGGTTATTGATAGATTCACGAAGATGGCACATTTCGTCCCACTTAAAAAATTACCATCTGCCCAAGATCTAGTTCAAATATTCTTGAGAGAGATCTTTCGGTTGCACGGTGTACCCAAAAACATAGTATCTGACAGAGGTACCCAGTTTGTTTCTAGGTTTTGGCGTTCCTTTTGCAAACAATTGGGCGTCGAACTCTCCTTTTCGTCAGCATATCACCCTCAAACTAATGGAGCAGCAGAGAGGGCGAATCAGTCTTTAGAAGCTTATTTACGTTGCTTTATAAATGCCAATCAATCTAACTGGTATGAGCTCTTACCCATGGCTGAGTTCGCCAGAAACAATGCCACTCATGAATCTTCTAATCACAGTCCATTCTTTGTTAATCAGGGTTATCACCCCACTGTTTTACCTTCTGCATTCTCAGACACAGATATCCCCGCTTTGAACACCCGTTTAGAATCGATTCATGATACCTGGGATTCCGTCCATTCAGCTCTGCAAAAAGCCTCATTCCGAGCAAAGGTCCAAGCTGACAAGAAACGGGGCGCTAATCCTGTCTATCTTCCAGGTGACAGGGTGTGGCTCTCCACAAGACATATCAAGCTTAAGGTCCCATCCATGAAATTTGCCCCTCGGTACATTGGTCCCTTTCGAGTTACCCAACGTATTAATCCAGTGACCTATTCTTTGGCACTACCGGCTCATATGAGAATAGCGAATACTTTCCATGTGTCTCTGCTCAAGCCCCTTACTTGCAATCGCTACACCAGGGTATCCACTCCTCCTCCGCCCTTGGTAGTGGGTGATCAAGAAGAATACGAAGTCCATTCTATCATGGACTCCAAATTATCCAGAGGTGTCTTGTCCTATCTCGTTGACTGGAAGGGTTATGGTCCCGAGGAACGTTGTTGGGTTCCTGCTGACCGGGTCCATGCGCCCCGTCTTATCCGGTCATTTCACAACCGCTTTCCTCTTAAGCCGGGTCCTTCCCGCCCGGTGCGCGGTCTTCGAGTGGGGGGTACTGTTGCGGTCACCGGCCCGCCGAGCCTCACGGTCGTGCCCGACCGGCACGACCGCTCCGACTACACGAGCTTACCTGCTCGTTGGCGAGCCGGGAACCGCGCACGTAGTTCTTCCGGGCATCGCGCCCAGATCCAAGATGGCGCCGACCGCGTGGTCGCGTCTATTGCTAGCCCCGCCCCCGAGAATTATACCAACGTGTGCGTGACGTCACGACGTCAACGCACACGCACGTTTTGGGGTCAGAGGTCGCCCTCTGACCAATCATAGCCTAGAGAGGGGTATTTAAACCCCTAGCTTTCCCCATTACTTTGCCATGTCGTGGTTTCAGTTTCCTGGTTTCCTGAAAGTGCTGATTCTGTGTTTCTGATTTCCTGGTATCCTGATCCTTGGCGTTTCCCTGGTTATTCTGATCTCTGGTTTCCCTGACTTGGCTTGTTTTATCGGTATTGAGTATTTTCTGGCTTCCTTGACCTCGGCTTTCCCTTTGACCATTCTCTGTCTCTAGCGTATTAGTCCGGCCATTCTAAGGTCCGGTTTACGCTCTATCCTATTATTTTCCTTTTCTTACTTATGTATATGTTTACATAGTTTCTGCGTGCTGGACCACATTACTAGTCGTGACAGGGTCAAAGTTTACTCAATGATGACGAATAGGGGGGGACCGAACATTGCATATGTTCGCCATCCGTGGCGAACGCTAACAAGCTATGTTCGCCAGGAACTATTCGCCAGCGAACCGTTCGGGACATCTCTAATAGTTTCCCTTTCAGTGGAAATTGTAATGTTAGAGATAAATATTTGTATTCCTAATGATACAGTCTTAATGCCCCTAGTTAGTTTAAGCCCCCTCCCAGCCCCCCTCCTTCTTTTCCCCTCCCCATCCCACTGTGAGTGCTTGAAAAAATGAATTGAAACAGCAACGCCAAATTACTCACCTTCTCTCCAGTGCTGGGTCTCACTAGGTACTGCCATTGGGAACCATAGGTGGATTTGTGGCGCTTGCTGTAATGCGCCTATGATTCTATATGGCAGACCCTGACGTCACTGTTCATGCGTGTGTGACATCACTGTATGCTAGGGTATGAGAGTCTGGAAGTAACAATCCCAGCTCTCATACCCAGAGGGCTTAGAGTAAAATAAATTGGCTAGTTGTTCGGATCATATGTGTCATTAAAGGACTTACTTTTTGTAATTCATCCTCACTTTCTCTCCATTTTATAGAAAGCTCTTTTAAGCCCTTATGTTCAGTTTTCATCTTTGGCTTACTGTGGGCTAGGGGAGAAAAAAATGGAAAACGGAGAAGTAATGATGCTCTGGTTGCACTTGAAAAGGCAGTGTATATGTGCTAATTAAATATTCCTTCTGAAAGAAAAAAATATATTATGCGTGGGTGACGCAGCTTTCGATAAATAATGAAAATGTCCTCTGGTGCTTTCGCAAGGACAAAAAATAGTAACAGTTTGAACTTGTAATTTAACCCTGGAGAATTTCGTTCTAATTCAAAAGTGTGTGCAGTGCATAGTTAGCAGAAAATGTTATTAAGACATCAAGCATTCTAGAACTTTACTTACAGAGACATTCTAAGCTCTGTAACCTTTTATCACATTACTATACACATTCTACATTTTATTTCTTCTTTTTCCCCTCTTATTTATCCTCTTTTAACTGATTATCTGAATATAACTTATTAGCAGGTAGAATCATATTTAAAATAAATGTGTTGTGGCTTTTTGTACAGCTAATACATAATAGAACATGCACTTTTTGTTTCGATATAGAGCAGTTGGATGCAGTGCAGTTTAAACATTTCATTGGTTACATTTAGATTTTCAGATATTTACAGGGATAATAATTGTCATTATTTTTTCATGTTTATCTCAATGCAAATCCTGCAGTATATAATTTATTTGTGTTCCAAATCCATGTATCTCTTTATCTAAAAAAAAAAAGTGTCCAAGCATAAAAACATTCTTAGAAATTAGTTTGTTTTTGTATCTTCACTTTCTTGCTGTTTTTAATTTTATTTATTAACTCCTGAATCCATCCTGAATTTAAAAAAAATCTGGGGGGGTGGGAGGGGGGGGCTTAGCGGCGGACCCGCACAGACACCATTTCTGAAGCTCTGAAAATCCCACACAGAAATCCAAGCTATTTCCACGTTTCTGACGAGCATCAAAATTGGCTCCAGGAGGTGGAGAGGCACACGCCGATGCCTTTTTTTTTCAGCAGCCGGGGACTAAACACAAACATCGGCCTACTAAGGCCTCCCACACAGCCAGCCTGAGAAGCACGTCGAATGACTTCGCGGCCTGGTGGGACCCGTACCGGCTTAGACCCGATTCCCGGCAGGCACTGTCCCAAGAGCCGGAGGACATGGGTAAGAAGACCCAACCTCACAGCAGTGGGGGACTCGGTCAAAAAGCTACAGGCGCACCACTCCACCCTGTCGCTGTGAGTAGATGCACTGGATGAAAGATCCCGCCAGAAAAACTTAAAGATCAGGGGTGACTCGGACACAGTGACTATGGAAGAGCTACCGCACTGGTAGCTTCTGGTGACTTCATTACTCCCAGCAAAACCAGCCAAGAAATTCACAAATGACGGAGCTTACCATATTGCCAAGTCTCCGCTCACAGCCCCAAGGGACATAATACTATGCTGCGGGATGAGACAAGACAAACAAGCTTTGATGAGAGCTGCACAAAATAAGTCACTTATGGACTTTGAGTCTCACAAGATATCGATTTTCCAAGACCTACACCGCTCCACTTTATTATGGAGAAAAATTATGAAACCCATCACACAACGGCTTCAGGAGGCAGTAATAACATACAGATGGAATTATCCTAGTTCCCTTATGGTCACCAAAGAATGCAAGCAAGCTAAGGCCACCGACGACCAACTTCTTGGCAGCGACTGGAATAGGAGACGAACTGCGAGACCGGAGTACTCAAGCCACCAACAACGCATGGGATATGGACAATATCACACCTTTCACACCACGAAACGGACAAGAAGCCATGACATAGGGGACCAAGATATTACTGTTTATGTTTATGTCTCTTGCTCCTCCTTAATCTAATCTCTCCTCTTCTAAACTCCTACTCTATACTAACTATGCTCTTCACCTGTTCGAAATTCCAGAAAAAGTCTGAGCTTAAAATAGAACAAACACAAGCGACAGCTCTATCTGAGCCCACTGACGGCTAGGCATTCATCTCTTTTATTGCATGTGTTATAATGCTTGACCTGCAAAAACAGAGAAAACAATCATAAATTACCCTACTCTCTACTCCAGAACAATCTTCCCATAGGCAGGAGGAGTGTGACTAATGTGACCCTCTAACCATCCAAACAGCACTGGAGACCGAATGATTCACAAAGTACAGTGCTACTTATTAGCAACCAGTGAGCCAGGGCTTAGAAAATATTTAGGATATATTTGCAAGAAGAGTGACCGCCTATGATTCCCTTTGAAGTACAGATTTACAGCAAGGCAAATGCATTTTTTTAGATGTGGGCAATATGTCTACATAAAACTCATATGATTCTCATCCATAAAATACCATTAGGTTATTAGGTTCCCTACAAATCTTATAAAAAAAGCTGGTCTCCCTCACTGGCAGTACTTACCAGTTCCAACGAGAGAGACCACACCTCCTCCATCTTTCCCTGCGGGTTCCCAAGCCTTGGTGTCATCTTGGGGGCAGACACTGGTAATGTTTAGTGATGTCGCAAACATAAAATTTGCGGTTCGCGAATGGCGAACGCGAACTTCCGCAAATGTTCGCGAACCGGCTAACTGCCATAGACTTCATTGGGCAGGCGAATTTTAAAATCCACAGGGACTCTTTCTGGCCACAATAGTGATGGAAAAGTTGTTTCAAGGGGACTAACACCTGGACTGTGGCATGCCGGAGGGGGATCCATGGCAAAACTCCCATGGAAAATTACACAGTTGATGCAGAGTCTGGTTTTAATCCATAAAGGGCATAAATCACCTAACATTCCTAAATCACAATGGATATGGATTGACACCTGACATATGACATATTGACACCTCTGATTGACACCTGTCCTCAGAGACCCTGATACACACTGACATAGAGCAGAATAGGGACTGTTCCCCCTACATAGGGTCACTTGGCAGATATGGATTGACACCTGTCCTCAGGGACCCTGATACACACTGACACAGAGCAGAATAGGGACTGTTCCCCCTACATAGGGTCACTTGTCAGATATGTATTGACACCTGTCCTCAGAGACCCTGATACACACTGACACAGAGCAGAATAGGGACTGTTCCCCCTACATAGGGTCACTTGGCAGATATGGATTGACACCTGTCCTCAGGGACCCTGATACACACTGACACAGAGCAGAATAGGGACTGTTCCTCCTACATAGGGTCACTTGGCAGATATGGATTGACACCTGTCCTCAGAGACCCTGATACACACTGACACAGAGCAGAATAGGGAATATTCACTAAATGCCAAACATTGTTATACAGGGGAATATTCAGTAAATAAGGATAAGGGGGGGGCCTACTGTCCTCCCCCCCCGGCCCCGAACCCCTGCGCGGTGGGTGGGGGCCATAAATCACAATGGGGCGGGACCTACTGTCCTCCCGCCCGCCCCCACAGTCCATTTGCACAACCGCAAACTCCCCATTTGCACAAGGTTGGATACCAAGCTAGCCATGTCCCATTCCTTGTCCTCACTGATGTCATTGAAGGTCTCTTCCTCCACCCAGCCACGTACAACACCAAGGGTCCCTGAAAGGTGACAACATGCCCCCTGGGAAGCCTGCTGTGTTTGGTCTTCCACCTCCTCAAAGCCACCTTCCTCCTTTAACTCCTCTTCTTCAGACTCCTCTATCTGCGGTGCCTCTCTCTGCGTTATTATAAGGTGTGTTAAGCAGTACTATTTTATCAGTTTAATCCCTGTTACAAGTAGAGGACTATTTCCTTGTTTCGCCAAACACCTTCAAAGATGGAAAAAGCGGTATGAGTGGAAGAAACGAGGAAATGTGGTCAGGTGGTGGTGCCAGCCCCACCGAGGGCTTGTACCCAGGTATGCTAATAAACTGAAAAAATAAAAAATCTCCCAAGAAGGAGATCTAAAACTGGCATAGGAAAAGGTTAGACAACTATAATAAAGTGATACCTACAAATCCTAGTGAGCATAGGTGTATAATAGAGGGAAAAAGGGAAAGCAGAGTAATGCTTCCTAATACCGTGGTTAGTACCCTTTGTTAAAGTAAATTGAGTAATGGACAAAAGTCTTTATTGAATCTGTGATGAGACCAATCTCGCCACATTGCATTGGAGGAGCCTGGTCGCCCGCCTGCTGCCTTTGGATTATGGACCGGCAGCAAAAGGGTTAATTTTACTGTGCAGAAGGATTTATTTCTCCCTTTCTGCACAGCCGTTCGGTAGATTCTATCTATCGAACAAACAGCCTGTTTGCAACCTCCCCAGAGCCGTGGGAAGCCGGCCGGCGCCGTTAATTGGCCACCCAGGAGCTGGAGTGTGCTGCCAATTTACCTCCCTGAAGCTGCGGTTAACCGCAGCTTAATTGACTGTTATTGGGTGACCGCGGTTACACTTAGCGGCCGCTAGGTGGCGGTGTTATGGAGCTCCCCGGACGGCCAGCGGTGCTCAGCCCAGAATCAGTGCACTAAAAGCGGACACTTTTACGTGCAGGCACCGCTGAGCCTCCAGCCCCCTGGTTCTTATTCGTGTATATTTAACCGAATACATGTTAATTCGGTAGTTTGCATATGTGAATGTTAACCCAGATAGCTATGCCATGGAGCCAATTCGTGTAATTAAAGACTCCATGGCAATTAAACTGTATTCGTGTGGTCTGAGTGCCATTCACCTAATAATGTGCACTCAGACCTGAGCTATCTGGGGATATGTTACATGTCTGTGTTTTATGTATAAAATGTGTCTTTAAGTATTTTAAAGTGATAGTCTGTCTTTGTGTCCCCACGTGTGTAATGGAGTTTTGCCTTTGTCCTGGGAGATAATTGAATTACCGCTCCAGGGCAGAGGGGAGGAAGCCAGGATGCATTGTGGGGATGTTTTACTTCTGTATGTCCTGAAATGCTACTTGTCTGTCCGTTGTTACAGTCTTCCATCTGGTCCCCTAGGGGAGTGTCCACCATGTTGGAGACCTGCATAAATACAGGGGCAGGTAGCCCTCAATAAACAGACCACTGCTTGACCCTCAACATGGAGCCTTGTCTCGTTCTTGGGGGGATTCACTGTATGCTAATAGGGACTGACTGCCAGGAGTGTAAGCCGCTTGGGAGCTTTTCCTGTTCGTCTGCTAGCAGCTATTCGTGAGGTTCCAGTTCGGGAGTTTGGAGTGCTACCTTATTCCCTTGTATGCAGTTCGGGAGTTTGGTGCATTCACTTATATCCAATTCGTGAGTTTTGGTGATTTTACAGTAGCTGTGCCTGTCTGTGAAAAGGGGATTATCGCCTAAACGGATTTTAACCCCTTGTCTGCTGAAACAGTCCGTTACTGTATCATTTATAAATAACAAAGGGATACTATACTCATTCCCCTATAGTGGCTAATTGTGTAATAATGGTAATACTATTACCTATTATATAATATTGCCAGGGGCAAGGAAATTCCCTCTAAATAGATGGGTATAGGCAGAGAGTATGGAGACCGGAGTGATGCTGTCATGAAAAGTGTCAATAAGGTGATATAAAGTTAAATGTATCACAGGCACACAGCCACCCTTTCTCTTAGCTAGTTTCCAGAAATGCTGGATAGGTAGAAGGGCTATAAAGACTCAGAGAGGTCTAAGAAGAATCCTCTAAACTAGCCCAAATCTCCTTAAACACCTTCAAGGGTGTTCTAAGCTAAAGCTCAAAAAGCTCAAACGTTTAGATGACTGCCTGATTTCCCATCACAGATGCTGGCTAGGAATAACACTGTGCAAGACAAAGAGTGGGTCTAAGTGCCCATAGTGCAGTAAAGTGTCCCTAGTGAAGTGAAAAAGAGAATAACGAGCTGGCGCCCAAGAGAATAACGAGCTGGCGCCCTATCAGGGGATGTGTATATGGCATAGATTTTAGGAACCGGGAGATGGAAAAAGATGCTTGGTCAGTCCTCCTACTTGCCCGGCACATGTGTCAACTTGCCCAACTTCAATGCCGCCAACAAATTTGTTCCGTTGTCACAAACCACTTTGCCGATCTCCAGTTGCTGCGGAGTCAGCCACTTTTCCACCTGTGCGTTCTTGTCCGGTGTGACTCTCTGCTTTCAAGCAAGTCAAACCCAAGACGGCGTGACACTGCCATATCCGGGATGTGGAATAGTACCTGGGGAGCTGTGGGGGTGCCGTTGATGTGGAGCAAGACGCAGCAGCAGAAGAGGACTCAGCCGAGGAGGTTATGGAAGAGGATGGAGTAGGAGGAGTAGAGGAGGTAGCAGCAGGCCTGCCTGCAAGTCGTGGTGGTGTCACCAACTCCTCTGCAGAGCCACGCATTCCATGCTTGGCAGCCGTCAGCAGGTTTACCCAATGCGCAGTGTAGGTGATATACCTGCCCTGACCATGCTTTGCAGACCAGGTATCAGTGGTCAGATGGACCCTTGCCCCAACACTGTGTGCCAGGCATGCCATTACTTCCTTTTGCACAATCGAGTACAGGTTGGGGATTGCCTTTTGTGAAAAGAAATATCGTCCGGGTACCTTCCACTGCAGTGTCCCAATAGCTACAAATTTTTTGAACGCCTCAGACTCCACCAGCTTGTATGGTAAAAGCTGGCAGGCTAATAGATCAGACAAGATGGCTGTCAGACGCCGGGCAAGGGGGTGACTTTCTGACATTGGCTTCTTACGCTCAAACATGTCCTTGACAGACACCTGACTGTGGGCAGATGAGCAGGAACTGCTCAAGGTGAGAGACGGAGTGGCGGATGGTTGAGAGGGGGCAAGGAGGACAGCAGTGGTTGATGTTGCTGAAGATGCTGGACCAGGAGGAGGATGGTGGCTTTGAGTTTGTGTGCTGCTTGTACTCATGTGTTGATCCCATAGGCGTTTTTGATGTGTGATCATGTGCCTACGCAAAGCAGTTGTACCTAGGTGGGTGTTGGACTTCCCACGACTCAGTTTCTTTTGGCACTGGTTGCAAATGGCATCGCTGTTGTCAGAGGCAGACACACAAAAAAAATGCCACACTGCTGAGCTCTGCAATGACGGCATTCTGGTGGTGGACACAGCATGCGTTGATTGGCGTGATGTCGGGCTGACCCCGGGTGCGATGCATGCTGTCTGACTGTGCCACTAGCATCTTGCGACGACCTCCCCCTGCTTCCAACTCGTCTCCTCCTCCTCTCTGTCTCCCCATCTGAACTTTCGCCCTGTTCTTCTTCTTGCCGAGCACGCACCCACGTGACATCCATGGACGCATCGTCATCATCAACCGCTTCACTTGTATCTGACAACTCAGCAAAGGAGCAGCAGCGGGTACAACATCATCATCACACCGTACATCCATGTGTGTAATGCTGCCTGACTGAGACATATCCCTGTTATCTACATCCTCTGGCAATAATGGTTGCGCATCACTCATTTCTTCAAACGGATGTGTAAATAACTCCTCTGACAGATAAAGAGAAGCGGCTGTGGTGCTAGTGTTGGTGGTGGCGGCAGGCGGGTGAGTGGTATCTTGAGAGGTGCCCGAAGCTAAGCTGGAGGAGGATGGTGCGTCAAGGTTCCGAGCGGAAGCTGTAGAAGATTGGGTGTCCTGTGTTAGCCAGTCAACTATGTCCTCAGAACTTTTCAAGTTCAGGGTACGTGGCCTCTGAAAACTGGGCATTATTCTAGGGCAAAAGGGAATCACAGCACCGCGACCACGATGGCCCCTGCGGGGTGGCCTGCCTCTGCCTGTCATTTTTTTTTTGATTAGTGGTACTATGCATGCAAGCTACTGTAAGACCAGATATGAGTGGCACTGTGCAGTTGCAGAGGTTCGCAGAGTACACGCTGTAGGCCTGACACACCCGCTTGAAGACAACTAACTGCTATTCAATCTATAACAGTGAAAAAAATGTTTTTCTTTTTAAATGCACGCTATTGTGACACCAGATATAAGTGGCAATGTGCACTGGCAGAGGTTGGCAGAGTACACGCTGTAGGCCTGACACACCCAATTGAAGACATCCAACTGCTATTCAATCTATAACAGTGAAAAAAGTTTTGGGGTTTTTAAATGCACGCTATTGTGACACCAGATATGAGTGTCACTGTGCACTGGCAGAGGTTGGCAGAGTAGACGCTGTAGGCCTGACACACCCGCTTGAAGACAACTAACTGCTATTCAATCTATAACAGTGAACAAAGTTTTGGGGTTTTTAAATGCACGCTATTGTGACACCAGATATGAGTGGCACTGTGCACTGGTAGAGGTTGGCAGAGTACACGCTGTAGGCCTGACACCTGCTTGCTGACAACTAACTGCTATTCAATTTATAACAGTGAAAAAAGTTTTTGGGTTTTTAAATGCAATCTATTGCGACACCAGATAAGAGTGGCACTGTGCACTGGCAGAGGTTGGCAGAGTACACGCTGTAGGCCTGACACACACTTATGAAGGACACTGACTGCTATTATATAACAGTCAAAAACTTTTTTGTTTTTAAATGCAAGCTATTGTGACACCAGATGTGAGTGGCACTGTGCACTGGCAGAGGTTGGCAGAGTACACGCTGTAGGCCTGACACACACTTATGAAGGACACTGACTGCTATTATATAACAGTCAAAAACTTTTTTGTTTTTAAATTCAAGCTATTGTGACAACAGATATGAGTGGCACTGTGCACTGGCAGAGGTTGGCAGAGTACACGCTGTAGGCCTGACACCCGCTTGCAGACAACTAACTGCTATTCAATCTATAACAGTGAAAAAAGTTTTTGGGTTTTTAAATGCAAGCTATTGTGACACCAGATAAGAGTGGCAATGTGCACTGGCAGAGGTTGGCAGAGTAGACGCTGTAGGCCTGACACACCCGCTTGAAAACAACTAACTGCTATTCAATCTATAACAGTGAAAAAAGTTTTTGGCTTTTTAAATGCACGCTATTGTGACACCAGATATGAGTGGCACTGTGCACTGGCAGAGGTTGGCAGAGTACATGCTGTAGGCCTGACACCCGCTTGCAGACAACTCACTGCTATTCAATCTATAACAGTGAAAAAAGTTTTTGGGTTTTTAAATGCAATCTATTGCAACACCAGATAAGAGTTGCACTGTGCACTGGCAGAGGTTGGCAGAGTAGACGCTGTAGGCCTGACACACACTTATGAATGACACTGACTGCTATTATATTACAGTCAAAAAAGTTTTTTGTTTTTTAAATGCATGCTATTGTGACACCAGATAAGAGTGGCACTGTGCACTGGCAGAGGTTGGCAGAGTACACGCTGTAGGCCTGACACCTGCTTGCTGACAACTAACTGCTATTCAATCTATAACAGTGAAAAAAGTTTTGGGGTTTTTAAATGCAATCTATTGCGACACCAGATAAGAGTGGCACTGTGCACTGGCAGAGGTTGGCAGAGTACACGCTGTAGGCCTGACACACACTTATGAAGGACACTGACTGCTATTATATAACAGTCAAAAACTTTTTTGTTTTTAAATGCAAGCTATTGTGACACCAGATATGAGTGGCACTGTGCACTGGCAGAGGTTGGCAGAGTAGACGCTGTAGGCCTGACACACACTTATGAAGGACACTGACTGCTATTATATTACAGTCAAAAAAGTTTTTTGTTTTTTAAATGCATGCTATTGTGACACCAGATAAGAGTGGCACTGTGCACTGGCAGAGGTTGGCAGAGTAGATGCTGTAGGCCTGACACACCCGCTTGAAGACAACTAACTGCTATTCAATCTATTACAGTAAAAAAAGTTTGTGGGTTTTTAAATGCACGCTATTGTGACACCAGATATGAGTGGCACTGTGCACTGGCAGAGGTTGGCAGAGTACACGCTGTAGGCCTGACACCTGCTTGCTGACAACTAACTGCTATTCAATCTATAACAGTGAAAAAAGTTTTTGGGGTTTTAAATGCAATCTATTGCGACACCAGATAAGAGTGGCACTGTGCACTGGCAGAGGTTGGCAGAGTACACGCTGTAGGCCTGACACACACTTATGAAGGACACTGACTGCTTTTATAAAACAGTCAAAAACTTTTTTGTTTTTAAATGCAAGCTATTGTGACACCAGATATGAGTGGCACTGTGCACTGGCAGAGGTTGGCAGAGTACACGCTGTAGGCCTGACACCCGCTTGCAGACAACTAACTGCTATTCAATCTATAACAGTGAAAAAAGTTTTGGGGTTTTTAAATGCATGCTATTGTGACACCAGATAAGAGTGGCAATGTGCACTGGCAGAGGTTGGCAGAGTAGACGCTGTAGGCCTGACACACCCGCTTGAAGACAACTAACTGCTATTCAATCTATAACAGTGAAAAAAGTTTTGGGGTTTTTAAATGCACGCTATTGTGACACCAGATATGAGTGGCACTGTGCACTGGCAGAGGTTGGCAGAGTACATGCTGTAGGCCTGACACCCGCTTGCAGACAACTCACTGCTATTCAATCTATAACAGTGAAAAAAGTTTTTGGGTTTTTAAATGCAATCTATTGCGACACCAGATAAGAGTGGCACTGTGCACTGGCAGAGGTTGGCAGAGTACACGCTGTAGCTCTGACACCCGCTTGCAGACAACTAACTGCTATTCAATCTATAACAGTGAAAAAGTTTTTTGTTTTTTAAATGCAATCTATTGCGACACCAGATAAGAGTGGCACTGTGCACTGGCAGAGGTTGGCAGAGTAGACGCTGTAGGCCTGACACACACTTATGAAGGACACTGACTGCTATTATATTACAGTCAAAAAAGTTTTGTGGTTTTTAAATGCATGCTATTGTGACACCAGATAAGAGTGGCACTGTGCACTGGCAGAGGTTGGCAGAGTAGATGCTGTAGGCCTGACACACCCGCTTGAAGACAACTAACTGCTATTCAATCTATAACAGTGAAAAAAGTTTTTGGGTTTTTAAATGCAATCTATTGCGACACCAGATAAGAGTGGCACTGTGCACTGGCAGAGGTTGGCAGAGTACACGCTGTATGCCTGACACACACTTATGAAGGACACTGACTGCTATTATATAACAGTCAAAAACTTTTTTTGTTTTTAAATGCAAACTATTGTTACACCATATATGAGTGGCACTGTGCACTGGCAGAGGTTGGCAGAGTACACGCTGTAGCTCTGACACCCGCTTGCAGACAACTAACTGCTATTCAATCTATAACAGTGAAAAAAGTTTTTGGGTTTTTAAATGCAAGCTATTGTGACACCAGATAAGAGTGGCAATGTGCACTGGCAGAGGTTGGCAGAGTACATGCTGTAGGCCTGACACCCGCTTGCAGACAACTCACTGCTATTCAATCTATAACAGTGAAAAAAGTTTTTGGGTTTTTAAATGCAATCTATTGCGACACCAGATAAGAGTGGCACTGTGCACTGGCAGAGGTTGGCAGAGTACACGCTGTAGCTCTGACACCCGCTTGCAGACAACTAACTGCTATTCAATCTATAACAGTGAAAAAAGTTTTTTGTTTTTTAAATGCAATCTATTGCGACACCAGATAAGAGTGGCACTGTGCACTGGCAAAGGTTGGCAGAGTAGACGCTGTAGGCCTGACACACACTTATGAAGGACACTGACTGCTATTATATTACAGTCAAAAACTTTTTTTGTTTTTAAATGCAAGCTATTGTGACACCAGATATGAGTGGCACTGTGCACTGGCAGAGGTTGGCAGAGTACACGCTGTAGGCCTGACACCCGCTTGCAGACAACTAACTGCTATTCAATCTATAACAGTGAAAAAAGTTTTTGGGTTTTTAAATGCAAGCTATTGTGACACCAGATAAGAGTGGCACTGTGCACTGTCGGAGGTTGGCAGAGTACACGCTGTAGGCCTGACACACACTTATGAAGGACACTGACTGCTATTATATTACAGTCAAAAAAGTTTTTTGGTTTTTAAATGCATGCTATTGTGACACCAGATAAGAGTGGCAATGTGCACTGGCAGAGGTTGGCAGAGTAGACGCTGTAGGCCTGACACACCCGCTTGAAGACAACTAACTGCTATTCAATCTATAACAGTGAAAAAAGTTTTTGGGTTTTTAAATGCACGCTATTGTGACACCAGATATGAGTGGCACTGTGCACTGGCAGAGGTTGGCAGAGTACATGCTGTAGGCCTGGGGGGGGGGGGGGGGGGGCTTGGATCAGTTTCGCCCAGGGACCCCATGGGTTGTGTGTACACCATTGGGTGTGCAGCAAAAACTACATAGGACTGAGACATTACAGCAGTAGAATTTATCATACGTTAGCTGTTATTTTGCACTGTGTATGCTTATATGCATTTGTGTGTTTATGGTAATTTAATATATTATTTGGACTTATATATTTCATTTACCCTCTTTGTTTGAGGGTGGTTATTTACAGTGGGATCCCCATCTACTCTGTGTAATGGGTTTCTCTGTATGCAGAATCGCTGCATGGAGGCACTGATTACAGCAAGGTGTTCCGATCTGCAAATTTTGGTGGAAAATCAGACTGTCAGAGTTAAATATAGCCATTGCCCGTACTTGCCTTCTTCCAAATGCAGGTTACATTTCTATAACTCATTATTTAGATAAAAGATGAACAAATAACCAAAACTTCCAAATTCTATACATTTTATTTGTATCTCTCAGGCACCCCGAAACAGAAATGTATACACTTATTTATTGTTTTACACTACATTTATGTGCTACGTATGCACGCCTTGTTTAAATTAACATTATGTTTATTTATATTATAGTATATATTTATTTATATTATTTATATTATTTTATTTTCACAAAAGGCACTTTATTAGGAATTGCTGAACATAACACTGGTTTTCTTTCAAAATACGCTGCTCTTTTTCTTATGCTCTAAGTGCCTGTTCATATGTTTGTCAAGGTTAATCTTCATCTGCCATTTACTTACCCAGCCAGCCAGCCGATTTGAATTTCCCTGTAAAGTTAAAAACAGTCTGTTCTGGAACATTTAACTCTCTAAAGATCAGATGGGTGCTCAATGCATTTCTATGCACTGAGTTGAACTCCACGCTGCCTCTTGCATAGTTAATGACTGCATCACAAGGCAGGGCTGCAATCTTTCATGACATTACCATACTTTTTAGCAGACAATACTCTTGGCACATAACAACCAATTATGCTGATATATTGCTCAAACATCTCTGCACCTGGTGCTCAGTATTCTTGTGCCCCAACACTGGAATGTAAAAATTATATCTTACACAGTCAGGGCACACAGAGAAACAAAACCTTTTAATTTTACTACTGAATCACTTTTAATTGACAAAGATTCTCTCTTATAATTGATGCAGGCTTACAAGTTCTGTCTAAAAACCTTTCGGATAAAGTTAAGGTGGTATGTAAGTTCTGAACTCACGCATAGCAGTGTTCATGGTAGCAGGTACGGGTGGAATAATAACCGCCAAGTATATAGATGTCTATAGTCCCAATGGTAATATGAAGATTGGGTACAAAACATAGAATAATAGCATACAACAAGATTTATTCCATCAAAATGAAAAAATATATTGTTACCGTTATTGTGAAAGATGTTTGATGGTTTTATTTTACATGAATTAATCATGGTTTTTTTAATCCGCTCTACCAGACTGCTTTTATATCCAGTCTTTATCTCTTTGCTGGTTCCACAACTGGATTGTTTGTCTTTACATATTAAATATTACTGGGTGTCTACTGCTTACTGAAACACCACTTCTTATATACATTACATGACAGTGGGGATTGCATTGCTAGTACACAATATACTGAGCCAGAAGTGGTTTGGTTAAAGTTTAGGAATTACTAGTATCCATTGCCTCATAGCATTATAATTGCATACAGAGTCATATTTCACATTTCCATAATATATTCATGTATTATGTGTATTCACCTAGTAGATCCTATACCAGGGGTAGGCAACCTACGGCACTAGTGCCGTGCATGGTACTCGAGTTGTCTTTGCACGGCACTCAAGGCTGCTAGAGCCAAACAGGCTCTGGCCTATCAGGAGTCCCAGTAAAACTTCAAATATCTGCTAATACGAAAAGATCGTGAAGGACAATCCTCAATTTAAGCATTGCAGCACATAGATCACATAGATCATATCATCTCAGATCACTTCCTCCAAGCACTTATGAATGGGAATCCACACTGTAGTAGAGCAGCCTGCAGCTGCTGTTGCAGCAACTGTCTTTGACCTGTACCAGGCCAGCCTGGTCCCCACTGGAACCCAACCATACTGCTAGATATACACAGATATTGTGGATCAAACCAAGTGTTTATCTGAGTATCTGCTCGTTTCCAAATTGTTAAAATAAATGCGTGCACGCTCTGAAGTAAATCACACTGAGACACAGGTTGGAATGTTTAATCAGGGGGCAGCAAGCCCCTTATAAAGGCAAAAATACTTCATATGCAAAAATGTAGATAACAGAGAGAATCCATCTTTAATTGGTTAGGTGTTAAGTATCTTATCTAATGCACATCCTACGAGGCGTGATGTCACCATCATCCCGGGATTTTACTCCGGATGTAGGCGCCATCTTGTTACACGAGGTAGTTAGTCGGTGGGAGGGGGTGCTCTAGCAGCCATTTTGAGTAGATATTGAATACAGGTATACACAGTAAATAGACATTTTACTATCACTAATTTACATTCATAACACAGAAATGAAGAATAAGCCTCCCCTTATACAAATAATACGAACAGCCCACACACAATCTGCACAAACGTAACCCGCTAACAATCCACATACATGCACACAACCCAACATGCAGCCTCTCACATGCAATACCCCAAACAGCCCACACACACTACCAAACACACAATGTGAGATATCCATCCACACACAATTCCACAAGCAGCCCTCATACACAACCCACATGCATATGTATCATACACAATACCATAAACTACTAATGAACATATACAATATAATAGCTCATATACGCACAAATACAATGATGCAAAGCAACTGCAGTAAAAATAACACAAGTAGAATACGGTCACATACACACCTCAATTTTAAAAAATAGGACCGGCACGCTACGGGACATCACAATCCTATATCGGCACAGTGCTGCTAAAAGGTTGCCTTCCCCTGTCCTATACCTTACAGGTGACAACTACAGATCTGTATTCTTATTGTATTCATCACCAGTTAGAGAGACGCCATATGATTGGTTTGGATTTTATTGTTTTCATTATAAAATCCATTGGCCAATCTACAATGAAGATTTTTATGTCTGCACAATAATTCTTCGTATACAAGATTTCTAAAATCTATCTATCTATCTAAACAAAATGGAGACTCTTTAGTTTTATTCCAATGGCCATTTGAATATATAAGCTCACCTGCCACGTCAAGGCGCTTTATCTTTGTGTTTGTATATAATGTTTGTATCACACAGCTATGTTACATTGCTGCCAGCCTCCCCACATTTGTCTTATTAAGAGCAGTGGTGTATCCTGGTTTTGTGCTGCCCTAGGCAGGACAAAACTCAGGCACCCCCCTGCCCCCCGCGCCACCCCCACCCAACCCTTCCCCCCATCCCACCTTCTAAATACACACAAACACACACACACATTCACTGACAGATACACATACACTAGCTAACAGAAACACACACTCATTAACAGATACACACACTCACAGGCAAACACACACACTCACAGGCAAACACACACACTCACAGGCAAACACACTCACACTAACAGACACACACACAGTCAGACACACACACACACACACACACACACACACTAACAGACACACACTCACTCACTAGCAGACACACACACACTCACACTAACAGGCAAACACACACACTAACAGGCAAACACACACACAGTCAGACACACACTAACAGACACACACACACAGTCAGACACACACACACAGTCAGACACACACACAGTCACACACACACTCACACTAACAGGCAAACACACACACAGACACACACACAGTCAGACACACACACATTGACAGACACACACACACAGTCAGACACACACACAGTCAGACACACACACATTAACAGACACACACACACACACTCACTAGCAGACACACACACACTCACTAACCGACACACACACTCACACTAACAGGCAAACACACACACAGTCAGACACACACACACACACTCACACTAACAGGCAAACACACACACACACACTAACAGTAATATATATATATATATATTTTTTTTTTTATTATTATTTAACCTCCCCCCAGCCTCCTTACCTTTGGGAATGCTGGCGGGGGGGTCTCTTTCTCCCTGGTGGTCCAGTGGCTGCCGGCCGGGCGTGCAGGCTGCTGTCGTCATATGACGTCATATTCCGGCTCCCAGCCTCACTCTGCGGGCAGCTGGCGAGGGAGCTGAGCAGACAGCTCAGGGGGAGCTCTCCCTCGCCAGCCGCCTACCCGCCAGAGCACAGCAGCCTGCACGCCCGGCCGGCATGTCAGTTAGCCACAAGGCTAACAAGGCATTTGCCCTGGGCATTTGGGGGCGGCGTTTTTTGCAGCCCCCTGGAAAATGCCGCCCAAGGCAAATGCCTTGTTTGCCTCGCGGCTAAAACGCCCCTGATTAAGAGTATATAAGTATGTAGGGGTAGCACCCCTTCCTGTCTCATCAGATAAATTTGCCTTTTAGCTGATACCAGCTAGGTGATTTGTATGTGTTATAGCCCTATTCAGGGTTAATAATTATGTATATTGGTTTATAAAACACCCCTTCATGTCTCATTAGAGACGTTTACCTTTGTCTGATACCAGCAAAGTTTATTGTATGTGTAGAAGCCCTATAAAGGGTTAAATGTGAAAGGGTTTATAAAATACCCCTTCCTGTCTCATTGGAGATTCTTGGCTGATATCAGCATATCTAATGGCTAGTGTAGAACTCACCTATTGAGGCTTGCCTTGGCGTGGTTGGTGAGCTTATATTCAAATGGCCATTGGAAGGAAACTAAAGAGCCTCCATTTTGTTTAAATGTACATAGGGATTTAGGCCAGAGCGCAGGTAACGTTCTCTTTGTTTTTACTATGTATTTTAAGCTGTTGGATACTAAGCTAATGCTTCTGTAAGCGCGGTGCTTTATCTTTGTGTTTATCTATCTATCTATCATCTATCTATCCATCTATCTATCTGTCTGTCTGTCCCTCTCTCTCTATATATCTATCTATATATATATATCTTTCCTGAGTCAGTTTTGCAGTGAGTGTTACTCGAGTACAGACATCTAACTAGAGATTTATAATGTATTTAGTCATTTCTATATCAAAGAAATACATTATATTTCAGGCTAAAGATATATATTTTTTTTTTAAAGTAAGAACCATAAGACATTTTCTTACACATAAAAAAAATATTTTTGAAGATGAAAGATCTATATTTAATGACAGCCTTTACTTGTGGAGTTTACCGTGTACAGTACATCCCCAACAAAGTCACAACGCAGAGTAATAGTACCTCCGAGACCATCTGAATTTTCTTCCCTCTGCACAGTTCCCAAAATCCAGCGAGGATATCCCCTTGAGCTCTCAATGTCACTTTGCTGCCAATAAAGATTTGCTTTTGTAGATCAAATTTATTTATTCTCTTCAAGCATTCTCTTTACAGAATGTTACAGGACATAGAATGAAATGTATAAAGTATTTAAAGACGTCTTCTTAAAAGTGTAGACATTTGTATACATAGGCAGATAGACAGACACACAGACACACTTAGACATTTGGATGGACAATGGACATAAGGACATATGGATTGTGTACTATACCTCTGACAAAGCCCAATAAGAAGATCTATGGAGTGGTTTAATACTGTCTCTCGAAAGATATTGTCTAAAATTTAGGATGGACCTTTGTATCCACCATGCTCAGCTGTCACAGCTTAGTTAAGAATCTGAACTACATATAGTCTTTAACTCAAGCACGTATACATTCACTTGTGTGGGTTCATTTTACCAATAGAGTCTGGGTTAAAGGGCAGGAGGGGTGGTGCCCCCTCTCCCAGTTTGGGTTTCATATTATCTAACCTGTTGACATTGTAATGACTACTGATAAGTGTGTTAAAAAAAAAAAAAAGAAAAAAACATGTGTCTGTCACAATTTTATCTACAGTTTCCATTCACCCCTTTATTGATGGCCAGAGATGCAACTGGTTTTCATCAGGGCATGGAATCACATGGGGTTATATGAGTAGAGCATCACCACCTTTAAACTTCACCGGTCACCACTGCATTGTTCCTAATAAATGTGTTAAGAAAATCTTATCATTGCTAAATTTATTTATTATTCCCAAACGTGCACCACTCTTTTTATTGTTTGTTCTTTTCTTGATATATAACCATTTATATATTAATTATGTTCTATACATCACATATTCTGGGGTGAAGGGCTTAGGTCATATTCCGGCTCCCAGCCTCACTCTGCGTGCGGCGCGCGAGGGAGCTGAGCAGAATCCTATGCTACTAGTCAGGCCTTAAAAAGGTCTTTGCCAGTGCAATACATAGCAAACCCTCCTGGGCTAAATTTTCACTTACCAACAGCTAGTGACAAGGGAAATTTTGAGCCCTGCTAGGCCGTATGGAGTAGGCTCTACATTATGTTCAGATTCCTAAAATGTTAGTCTTGTCATGAAGACAGGAAAAAAAAATTGAGTTGGGCAGTTTGGAGAAATAGGTTTAATATTTCCCAATATAGAAGTTGTTTAACATGCTCTAGCAAAGTGATACTATTGAATTACTTCATATAAATCTATTAAATGGTAATTCTAACTTTTATGACTCCCCATACGCCGAATTCCATATCCCACATAATCCAACACATAAGGGCAAAACTGTAAACAGTATTTATATTTGCCCTTCTTCCAACCTAAATGCCAAACTTGATTAAATATTTTTAGATAAGCTTTTTAAACAATTTCATATTATTGGATAAACCTCTCAAACTGTTTTTTTTTTTTTTTTAAATATTAAAATATCTAAAAATATATCATATATAAAAATATATCTGAAAATAATCAAAATTAAAATATTTTTCAGAATATTAAATAATTAAAAAAATGTATTCAATAATATAAAATCATTAGAAAGGCTTATACAAAAATATTAAATCTTAACCCTAGTTAGTAACACAATCAAATTAGATTACAGAGTATTGCCAAATATACAAACAATATAAATTAAATCTGTGGCATATATCTTCATTTCCTAAAGTCTCTGAGTACAATTTTTTATTTTTCTTCCTCAGTCTCCATTTTCCCTTTTTGTAGCAGAGGATAAGTACGAACCAGCGGCAGTACTACCGCCGGTGTGGTTGCACCGGGGACTGCACGCAGAGGGGACTCAGTTATGGCCACCCGATGGCAATGTGTCCTCAGGTGCCTGGTCAGTGATGCGGCCCTTTAACAGCCCCTTTACTGATGTCAGTGCTGGGAGCAAGTGACAGCTTGACACTTCCTCCCAGCTAACAGATCGACCCTCGCGGGCGAGGCAGAGAGGAGGGAGCACAGATTGCTAAAGTCCGATTCCCAACAGCCTCAGACAGCTGGACATCAGGAAAGCCCAATGGTAGGAAACAGGAGGGTGGCTCAAAAATGTAAATTTTGCATGTGTGTCTTTTTGTGTGTTTCTGTGTGTCTGTTTGTGTGCATGTATGTGTATCTGTGTGTCTATCAGTGTTTGTATCTGTCATTCAGTGTGTCTATGTATCTAAATGTGTGTCATTCTGTGTGTCACTATGTGTATCTGAACGTATGTCACTCTGTGTATCTGAACGTATGTCACTCTGTGTATCTGAATGTGTGTCATTCTGTGTATCTGTGTCTCTATGTATCTGTGTGTCTATGTATCTGAATGGGCATCTGTGTGTTGCTGTGCGTCTGTGTATCTGTATGTGTATCTGCATGTGTGTCAGTGTGTGCCTGTGTATCTGCAAGTGTGTTATTGTGTGTATCTGTGTATCGATACATGTATATCTGTAGGTGTGTTGTGTGTGTGTGTTTGTATTTCCATGGGTGTTAGTGTGTGAATCCGTGAGTCTGTGTAGCATTTACAAAACTTTTACAACATTAACAATGTACATTAAAACAAACACTACACACAAATGCATCCCTACATTCACATACTCCATACAACACATGCTTACATTCAAACACACACTAACAACTGCACTGTGCTAAATACAACCCTGCAAGGATAAGGGCAAATGGTAGATCCCTAGCTGGCAAAGCATTATTGGAGTTGTACGCCATATGGGAATATACCGTGTGGTGATCCTTGTGATAGGATGGTGGTCCCTAAAAAAAATTCTTGCACCAGGGCCCTGTCTTCTTTAGTACTGCCATTGGTACAAACTCTAAAAAGGACAAAAAAGGGATAAAATAGGCCATCATAAGTTACATTTAAATAATCCAGTGGAAAAATGGTTTGTGCCTGTGCATGTCCCAAATGCAAAAGTTTGTCCACAAAAAGTGTGAATCAATGATACATCTGCAGTTAGCATGATATCTACTATTAACAGCAACGGTTATTGTTCTTTTCTAATATATGGCAAGGATAGTGCAGTTTTTCCCCTGCATTTGGAAAGATAATAATAGTAAATAACAGAGGGAAGGAATTTAAGAGCTTTTAGAATGCTTTAGGTACAAACAGTATAATAAACTAATCACTCAAGTGTCATAATGTGAATTATAACTTGCAAAGAGTAAACTCCATTAAAATGTAACCAGGACAGCATAAAGCATTGTAGTCATAAATAGGCAGTTCAGTTAAAAGCTTAGAGTAGATATTACATTCCAAAAGAAGGATCTATCTAAAAATATAAATAAATTATGGAATCATGTGACATTATAAATTGTATCAAAAGGTTCTTTGTCAGAGCATTTTTTTAATCCAATTTTTCCTTGAAAGATTACATAATGTTCCACAAAAATTGCAGAGAATTCAAATGTTTTACCATTATTCTCTCTCCATTTTTTTAAGCTATTTAATTTTGTTCTATAGATTCACTTTTTTGAATACCTTTTTATCTCTTACTTTTTAATACTGGTTAATAAAAGAAAACTTGGTTTACTTACAGTGAGGTATAGTGGGAAGGCAAGTGAGTAGCAATATCTAAGATAAATTATGGTTATTTTATCAACATTTTCCAACCTACTTGTTAACTCACTGCGACATACTGTTAAGTGAATACACCTACAAATCAAGCACATTAGCATCCCTATTTACTTTATAAAATTTCAATATAATCAAAACAGTTTAGTCTTGTGTTGGGACGGAACGTATATGTTGTTAATTGCAAGGACTGTTAATATAACAGATGATCGTGTAATTTTGTTCCTATGCTTTGTGACCTATTCACTAAAAATGTAGCTGTTGTGACTTGATAACTGACAAATTATATGTCAAAACAATAGCTGTGAAAAATGTCAGAATGTCCAAATGGGTTAAAATGACTGGTGGCACTCTACCACTGGTTAAGAGACATTTCCAGGGACAGTCAGATACTGCCTTAGCATGTATAAACGATGATATGACTTTTGAGGAGTCCAGCTATGAAGCACTTATTTTGTAAGGAAATCACCCCATTCTGCATTATCGGACACTCAGTGACCCTGTTTGTCAGTTGTACAGTGGTTTGTAATTGTTTACATTCTTCCACAGTTCTAAAACTGCTTTAGGAAAGCACTCATCTCTGCCCGAACATACTCACACAAACATCTAGCCAGCACACACATGGACACATATCATATCCATATCTCTCTGATTATGTCTGCTTTAATACCTTTTTATGTCTCCTTATCACATCCCTTTTATATAGGCTCCTTTATCTATTATATGTATTTTGACACTTATTTTTACATATATATATATATATATATATATATATTTATTTGTGCTCCTCCAACAAATTCAAGCCTAATGGCCTTTCTACATATATATATATATCATTCAATACAAACTTTATGTATGCAGCAGTCATATGCTGCACGCCAATAGTTTTTCAGTGATAATATAGGCTAGTTTTCACACTAGGATTATCTATATCTTTTGCCTACAATACATATTACTTGTATTTTCTTTGAGATATGTCTTCTCTAATGTGATCATTGTATTTATTTATAGAAATGCAGAAAGAAAAGTCCTGCGCTCAACTCCCATCACTACTGGGCGGCTGCAATGACTACAGTATTTATTTATAGTATCATCATAGTATCATCATGCTTTGACCATTAGATCGATTATTGTAACATGCAAATTGATTCATGTTCCATGTTCTAGCACATTGTACTTTCTAGCCGCAACCTTGTTAAATATGTATTATGTTTTATTTATCTAAGTACGTTAGACTCTTCTTTGAGTAGACTCCACATGTTCATTTCACTTAGTCACCATGCACGAGATTTACGGTTTGATCATTTTATTCTGGCTCGCAGTAAATTTTTTTCACATTCACTGGTTTCTAGTCTACTCTTATTTATTACTTATTTTAAACTGGCACTATTTGCCATGATCATTGTTTTAACAACATACAGATAATCTCCCTCCATAGTTGTCTTCTTACTCCCGACAGCTATTTTTTCACAGTTTTGTATACTGTCACTATGGTAACCACAATCCCAAACCCGCAATCCCCGACGTGCATCCAGATGGCGTGACGTCACTAGCGGCTCTCTTTCACTTCCGGGTGGTAACGGGCAGAGACACTTCCCTTCACTTCATTGATTGGTAAGTGTTATTTTTCACATCACATATAAAAGCACATCTATGATTTGTATTCAGTGATCTTGAAAAAGACCCGGCAGGATCGAAACATCGGTCGATTTCTGTATACATCCTATGTATTAATAAAGCACCATTTTTCACCAATTTGAAGACCTGTGAGTGCATCCCGTTTTTGATTTTTCTATATATTGGACGTCAGTGGATATAGCACCCAGGCAAGACACTTCTATATTAATTGTAAGGAGAGTGCCAAGCATCTACTTTTCATTATATATATATATATATATATATATATATATATATATATATATATATACTATTTTTATATATCTTTTATGGACTTAGAAACAAATTACTCCTGTTGCTTATATTATCTGTATTACCTTTTCTATATAAAATGTCTTTTACACTCCTCCTTTTCTAACCTTTCTACCAATAGGTTTTATCATTGTCATTCATTATTTGGAATAGCTTCACTATAATTTTCCATATAGAGGATTTAATGCTAGTTCCTTTTGAACAAACACTAGCCCGCATAATACAGATCAAATATTTTTATTTCATTATAATGTCTTTTTATATCTTTTCCATTTCATTTACATATTCATACATACATACGTATATGTAATAATATATAATATATATATGTATATTGCCTACAAAAATTGACTGTGTCATTTGATTACTCTTTGATATCTTTTGCACATTGTGCTACTACTGGATATTGTCTATCATCACTGGTTACTATGCATCCTTAGATGGGGATGGTACCGTCCACACTGACTACAGCAGAGCTCTTAGTAGGCCTTAAAAATGTGAGCTAGCCTTTCAGCAGATTAATTGAAATCCTCACTTAATTACTTTCATGTTGCTCTACTGTTTGCCTGTTTCTGTTTTTGGACATAATAAAATATTTACAAAAATGTGAAGGGTGTACTCACTTTTGTGAGATACTGTATGTCTGTTGCGCCACAATTTACCCATTTTATGGTAAGTGTACCAACCATTTTGTTCAGGAGAAACAGGGCGTTCATTTCACATCAAATATTTGAAAATGTAAACATAATTTAATATGAATACAATCTAAAGTGTGAGAAGTTAAGACATATTGCTATTTTACAAGTTCTGCATGGCATTTTACTGTGAATGTCACAATATTGTTAGCTTTTACTGCAGTAAAATGCACCTTTTTTTGTGATGTGTCCCCATGTACAGATTTCATGGTGTTTTGAAAATTTACAGGGTTAAACAAAGAACTCTGGCCACAATTACTTTTATCTATTTGTTTTTTGTATTTTTACTCAAAAACTACACTTTCACTGATGATATAATTGTCAATAAATGTTATACTGCTCTAAAACACTCATATTTGTGTTCAGCTATGTCTCATGAGTATAACAGTACCCCCAGCCAAGTACAGGTTTTATTGGGTTTTGGAAAGTTACAGGGTCAATATAGGGCTTGCCCAATTCAGATTGACAGTTTGGTTTGCTGGGTCTATGTTGCCTTTGAGACCATATGACAGCCCAGGAATAAGAATTACCCCCATAATTTTTAAAAGAAGATAATCCACAGAATTCAAACTGGGGTAGGTATTTTTTATATTTTGATATATATCAAACATATATTACATATATATATATATATATATATATATATATATATATATATATATATATACACATATATATATATACATATACATATACATATATATATATATATATATATATATATATAAACAAAATTGTAGATTATACTAGCTTTAGTGTACCTATAATCTTAATTTTATTAATGACAGGAGGCGAGTATTTGCTTAAATATCTCTTTATTAGAACATTAACACAGAGAAAAAAATAACCAATCAGAAAAAGTTAGATACAATAAAGCTCCCCTCCCCACACATAGCTTCCTCTTTCAAGCTGCGACAAAACAGAAACAAAAGGCAGAAAAAAACACTGATGCGAAACTGAAGTCCTAGAATCCAATGAATGCAATGATGTCCTCTATCCGAGAAGAAATTTCAAACCTGGGACCACAGACGGAATGTAAACTGAAACAAGAGAAAAACAGAATCGAAAGGACTGGTTAGATAATGAAATGTACTCTGGATAAAACATGCAGGCACCTTGTGTATCAACCAATATTACCGAAATATACAGAGATCCCAACCTTTAAGTAAGTAGTGGTAACATGAACCAGCGACAGGGAGCCAGAAGAACAAGCAGAGTTGTATACATACCTGGTTACCCAAACTACTGGCAACAAACCAAACAAGGGAGGGATGAAAAATGGGAGGGAAATACTTGTCTCCTGTCATTAATAAAATTAAGATTATAGGTACACTAAAGCTAGTATAATCTACAATTTTATAACATGACAGGAGGCTTCGTATTTGCTGTTTTAACGCTCAGACAACAACTAGAACGATGCTTATGTCACTGGTAAATAATCCGGGAGATCAATAAATGAATCCAAAAAAAGACCTTACAACTGCAAAATATGTCTGTAGATTAGTCGAAGAAGATGACAGTCGTTGATGATCCGCAAAGTGCGGACAAAAACTCAATCCATCTATAGAGTCGCTGTACTTGGGAAACCGTGGCACAGTTCCATCAAAACGGTCGATGTATAGTAATGTTGACACATAATCCATACACAGCCAGACGTCATAGTTTGAAGGGTACCGTATTCGAATATTGATGTAGTAGGCGGCTTCTCCAATCATCCAAGGGTCGTGCCCGCAATTCTCCAACCTCAAAATCCGCATATCTATGATAAAGCATGGGACAGGACCGAATGGAGTCCATCCGTTCCCCTTTGATCTAAGGGCTAAATGGTCTTTATCCGAGAAAAAATCTACCACACGGGCTAGTGTGCGGAGGGGCACACGGTCGCACTCTAGATGTCTCCAGTACTCGAAGCAGATTGAGGAACCTGGGACTGTGGTAGACAAAGAACTCTTAAGGGCGCCTCAATCAGAAAAAAAAGGACCCCACTCGAGGGGCGAGGTGAGGATCGAGTTCCTAGGTAGACTGTGAAGCCTCGAAATACAAACAAGTGGGGCATAAATAGAGGTTGAGATTTGGGTCCGAAGGCATTGTTGTAGAAGAATGATAGCAATCCGGATTAATGAAGTAATGGGGGTATTGAAGATAAGCCGTCACTGGTTTTAGCCGCTTGGCGGATCACCAAGGGTCGAATTTGAATCGAAGGGTATACAGGTGGACCAGATGTGGCCGGTCGTTCCACAGGGGGTGCAGCAACGTTGGCAAATTAAACAGTAGTACACAGAATCCGTAGGTTCATGACAGTGTGTAAATTCGTCCAACAACATTTGAACTAGAAGGATTGTGTAGAAGAAAATGAACAACAGAATCGGTCCATGTTGGACAGGGTCCGGATTTCGGAGTCTACCCCTGGGACTGCTGTCCATATAGGGCGAGAGTGGAGTAGACCGAATGGCTGGATTGTACCACCCAGCTGAAGTTCAGCCCCATCTAGGAAGCCCGAGTAGGGCCCGTTGGGACGCTCGTTAGCCTAAAGATAGGGTATAGTTGAGCAGATCATCTGGTTACCCACCGGAATAGGCCCTTGGTCCAGGGACCTAGTTCTATGGCATAAATACGAACATGAAAAACAAAAAAACAGGTAACTTCGTTCAGTGCACCATGATGTTTTAGCAATGCCTAGTATGCATAGAGAACGTAAGTCCCATTCACTAATGACAGACGTATTAAGGGTGCAGTTTTGTGACAGGATGTCATCCGTCCAAGGCAGGAGTCGTGTCGAGGTTTGAGAACTTTGAAAGGCCTAACCTGAGCATATGCAGGTATTGATCAATACTGTAGCGAAGGTCGCGCCCCGACTCAGCGAAGTCAGTGTTGGCCCTGATTTTGAACTCTGGGGTCATTGTGACCTAATAGGGTAGCGATGCACTGGGGCACACCGTTCGCCATCTTTCATGCGCTTCCCGGTTTTGTGAACTATGAGTTCCTTAGAGGGTCTAATGAGCAGGGGTTAGTTATCAATGACTTGAGGTGACAAATGGAGTGCGGATAGAATCAGGGTATCCCTCACACGAACCCACACCACTATCATTGCCGGTACCTGCAATGGGTGGCAGGGTGGAAGATAAATCCAGGATGGCTTCCGTGAGTGAATCGTGTGCGGAGGGAGGACCCTCCACAACCGAATCTTGTTCTCCAACTTCGACTTCAGAGGTCCACCTGTCGCTTCTCCCAAAAGAGCAAATAGTTAGGGAATGTAGTATGGGCCCGGGACTCTGGTCTGTTCCCACACCTAGCGCATACCAGTACTTCCAGACTTGGAGAAATGAGTCTACCCCGTTCCAGTAGTGTTTGCGAGAAAGTGTATGTCAGCTCTCAAAGGCATCAGCATCTCTTGCTTCGTACAATAGGAGAGGCTGTATGAGGAGGATGTCCATAACAGCATAAATCATAATAGCATAGTGAGATTGCCTGCTCAATGCAAGGTATGTTATAAAATGGCATATATATCTGAAATATCTGGGACTTCCCAGTTCAGAGTAAAAACCTCACCGACACAGTGAGCCAATCATAGGAGCTGTAACAGCGACAGCCAGATCAAACAGCCTGTGCTCTGCCCGATAGGGTACCAGGGAGAGCTAGAATCTTGTGGGAGGTTCTTCCCCGTAATACCACAGAGGTTATATCCAAGCAGCATCGAGTTGAGATATGAGAGGGGTTAACCTACTATTAGAGAGATTAGTATCGATATCAGTAGCAACCATGCTTGTGAGAAGGCCGCACCCTCTAATAATGCAAATCGTCTCCATAACAGCAGCAGGCTGAATATATGAGAGGGCCGCACCCTCTAATAATGCCATTTGTCTCCATATCTGCAGCAGGCTGAATTTACGAGAGGGCCACACCCTCTAGCAACGGAATTGGTATCTCCATCAGCGTCAGGCTGATTCTATGAGAGGGGCTCACCCTCAAATATTGTAGTCAGTATCAATATCAGCGTTGAACTGGATAATGAGAGGGGTTCACCCTCTAATAGAGAAACTAGCATCGATATCATCAGTTGGCCGAGTTTACGAGAGGGCCGCACCCTTTAGCGATGAAATAAGTAACCATCACAGCATCCGGCTGCGTTCATGAGAGGGCCGCACGCTCTAATAATTTAATCCGTACCCATATCAGCATCATGCTGAGTTTTTGAGATGGCCGCACCCTCTAATAATGTAATAAGTATCCATATCAGTATTAGGCTGAGTGCTTGAGAGGGCCGCACCCTCTAATAAGGTAATAAGCAGCCATATCAGTAATAGGCTGAGTGTATGAGAGGGCTGTGCCCTCGCTGGAGAATAGTTCCGGCGAACATCGCTTGTTCGCGTTCACCACGGATGGCGAACATATGCGCTGTTCGGTCCGCCCCCTATTCATCATCACTGAGTAAACTTTGACCATGTACCTCACAGTCAGCAGACACATTCCAGTCAATCAGCAGCAGACCCTCCCTCCCAGACCCTCCCACCTCCTGGACAGCATCCATTTTACATTCATTGTGAAGCTGCATTCTTAGTGAGAGGAGGGACAGTGTAGCTGCTGCTGATTTGATAGGGAAATTGATAGCTAGACTAGTGTATTCAGTGTCCACTACAGTCCTGAAGGACTCATCTGATCTTTGCTGTAAGCACAGCACCCCAAAAAGCCCTTTTTAGGGCTAAAACATCAGTCTGCTTTTTTTTTTTCTGTGTCATATAATTGCAGTTGCCTGCCTGCCAGCCTGTGTGTCAGGCTCACAGCATATACTGTGCCCACTTGCCCAGTGCCACCACTCACTCACTGGTGTCACAATAGCTTGCATTAAAAAAAAAAACTGTTTTGACTGTAATATAATAGCAGCCAGTTTCCTTCACTAGTGTGCGTTTCAGGGCCTGCCCAGTGCCACCACTCACTCACTGGTGTCACAATAACTTGCATTTAAAAAAAACGAAACTTTTTTGACTGTAATATAATATCAGTCAGTTTCCTTCACGAGTGTGCGTTTCAGGGCTTGCCCAGTGCCACCACTCACTCACTGGTGTCACAATAGCTTGCATTTAAAAAAAAACAAAAAACTTTTTGGACTGTAATATAATAGCAGTCAGTTTCCTTCACGAGTGTGCGTTTCAAGGCCTGCCCAGTGCCACCACTCACTCACTGGTGTCCCAATAGCTTGCATTTAAAAAAAAAAACTAAACTTTTTGGACTGTAATATAATAGCAGTCAGTTTCCTTCACGAGTGTGCTTTCAGTGCCTGCCAGGGCACAGTGTTACACCAGTGCAACTCATATCTGGTGTAACAGTAGTGTACATTTAAAAAAAAAAATTTGACTGTAATAGATTGAATAGCAGTTAGTTGTCTGCCAGCATGTGTGTCAGGCTCACAGCGTATACTGTGCCCACTTGCCCAGTGCCACCACTCATATCTGGTGTCACAATAGCTTGCATTTTAAAAAAACGAAACTGTTTGGACTGTAATATAATAGCAGTCAGTTTCCTTCACGAGTGTGCGTTTCAGGGCCTGCCCAGTGCCACCACTCACTCACTGGCGTCCCAATAGCTTGCATTTAAAAAAAACTAAACTTTTTGGACTGTAATATAATAGCAGTCAGTTTCCTTCACTAGTGTGCATTTCAGGGCCTGCCAGGGCACAGTGTCACACCAGTGCAACTCATATCTGGTGTAACAGTAGTGTACATTTAAAAAAAAAAATACAATTTTGACTGTAATAGATTGAATAGCAGTTAGTTGTCTGCCAGCGTGTGTGTCAGGCTCACAGTGTATACTGTGCCCACTTGCCCAGTGCCACCACTCACTCACTGGCGTCCCAATAGCTTGCATATAAAAAAAACTAAACTTTTTGGACTGTAATATCATAGTAGTCAGTTTCCTTCACTAGTGTGCGTTTCAGGGCCTGCCCAGTGCCACCACTCACTCATATCTGGTGTCCCAATAGTTTGCATTTAAAAAAAACTAAACTTTTTGGACTGTAATATAATAGCAGTCAGTTTCCTTCACGAGTGTGCATTTCAGGGCCTGCCCAGTGCCACCACTCACTCATATCTGGTGTCCCAATAGTTTGCATTTAAAAAAAACTAAACTTTTTGGACTGTAATATAATAGCAGTCAGTTTCCTTCACGTGTGTGCGTTTCAGGGCCTGCCAGGGCACAGTGTCACACCAGTGCAACTCATATCTGGTGTAACAGTAGTGTACATTTAAAAAAAAAAAATTTGTTACTGTAATAGATTGAATAGCAGTTAGTTGTCTACAAGCGTGTGTGTCAGGCCTACAGCGTCTACTCTGCCAACTTCTGCCACTGCACAGTGCCACTCATATCTGTTGTCACAGTAGCTTGCACGTATAGTACCACTAATCAGAAAAAATATGACAGGCAGAGGCAGACCACCCCGCAGGGGCTGTCGTGGTCGTGGTGCTGTGATTCCCTTTGGCCCTAGAATAATGCCCAGTGTTCAGAGGCCACGTACCCTGAACTTGAAAAGTTCTGAAGACATAGTTGACTGGCTAACACAGGACACCCAATCTTCTACAGCTTCCGCTCGGAACCTTGACGCACCATCCTCCCCCAGCTTAGCTTTGGGCAACTCTCAAGTTACCACTCGCCCGCCTGCCGCCACCACCAACACTAGCACCACAGCCGCTTCACTTGGTATGTCAGAAATGAGTGATGCACAACCATTATTGCCAGAGGATGTAGATAACAGGGATATGTCTCAGTCAGGCAGCATTACACACGTACGATGTGATGATGATGATGTTGTACCCGCTGCTGCTTCCTTTGCTGAGTTGTCAGATACAAGTGAAGCGGTTGAAGTGAAGGCACATGTGCGTAATCTTACCGTACAATGCTTTGTGCATAAGTACCCAGGCTTACAGGACGTCCTTAAGCAGGCCAGGAAGGTGTGTGGCCATTGCACGCGTTCCTACACGGCCATGGCGCACTTTTCCGATATCCAGCGGTGAAACAACATGCCAGTGAGGCGCTTGATTTGCGACAGCCCGACACGTTGGAATTCAACACTCCTAATGTTCAACCGCCTGCTCCAACAAGAAAAAGCTGTTAACGAGTATTTGTATGACCGGGGTGCTAGGACAGCCTCTGCGGAGCTGGGAATTTTTTTGCCACGTTACTGGACGCTCATGCGCAATGCCTGTAGGCTCATGCGTCCTTTTGAGGTGGTGACAAACCTAGTCAGTCGCACCGAAGGCACCATCAGCGACATCATACCATTTGTTTTCTTTCTGGAGCGTGCCCTGCGAAGAGTGCTGGATCAGGCCGTAGATGAGCGTGAAGAGGAAGAGTTGTGGTCACCATCACCACCAGAAACAGCCTTATCTGCATCGCTTGCTGGACCTGCGGCAACGCTGGAAGAGGATTGTGAGGAAGAAGAGTCAGAGGAGGAATGTGGCTTTGAGGAGGAGGAGGAAGACCAACCACAACAGGCATCCCAGGGTGCTCGTTGTCACCTATCTGGTACCCGTGGTGTTGTATGTGGCTGGGGGGAAGAACATACCTTCAGAGAGATCACTGAGGACGAGGAACAGGACATGAGTAGCTCAGCATCCAACCTTGTGCAAATGGGGTCTTTCATGCTGTCGTGCCTGTTGAGGGACCCTCGTATAAAAAGGCTGAAGGAGAATGACCTGTACTGGGTGTCCACGCTACTAGACCCCTGGTATAAGCAGAATGTGCCTGAAATGTTACCGAATTACGGCAAGTCGGAAAGGATGCAGCAGTTCCAAAATCAATTAAAAAGTATGCTTTACACAGCATATAAGAGTGATGTCACAGCACAACGAGAATCTAACAGGGGAAGAGGTGAAAGTAATCCTCCTCCTCCCACGACCACGCCGGCAAGGACAGGACGCTTTACAGACGTGTTGTTGATGGAGGACATGCAGAGCTTTTTAAGTACTACACATCGCCACAGCTCTTTGGGGTCCACCCTCAGAGAACGACTCGACCGACAGGTAGCAGACTACCTCGCCTTAACTGCAGATATCGACACTCTGAGGAGCGATGAACCCCTTGACTACTGGGTGTGCAGGCTTGACGTGTGGCCTGAGCTATCCCAATTTACGATAGAACTTCTGGCCTGCCCCGCTTCAAGTGTCCTATCAGAAAGGACCTTCAGTGCAGCAGGAGGTATTGTCACTGAGAAGAGAAGTCGCCTAGGTCAAAAAAGTCTAGATTACCTCACCTTTATTAAGATGAATGAGGGATGGATCCCGAAGGGACTGACAGTGGGTGATACATTCGACTAAAAAAGGCCTGATGAGGGGGACGTAACAGGGTGTTGCAGCTGCCAGCCCGCCGCGTGATATTTAAATCCCTAGCTCACCCCAGTACCTTGCCCTGTTGTGGTTCCCTGTTATTGGTTTCCTGAGAGTGCTTTATATTTGTGAATCTGATTTCCTGGTATCCTGATCTTGACTTTTCCCTGGTTATTCTGAATTCTGGTTTCCCTGACTTGGCTTCTGTAAATGGTATTGTGTATTTTCTGGCTTCCTTGACCTCGGCTTTCCCTTTGACCATTCTCTGTCTCTAGCGTATTAGTCCGGCCATTCTAAGGTCCAGTTTACGCTCTGTCCTTTTATTTTCCTTTTCTTGCCTATGTATATGTTTACATAGTTTCTGCGGCCTGGACCACACTAGTAGTCGTGACATTAGTATTAAACTGATAAGAATAGTACTACTTAACACACCACTCCTATCTGGTGGCACATTAGATTGCACGCGCAGTGCCCCAAATTTGAAGAAGGAGGACCGACCAAGCATCTTAATCCATCTCCCGGTTCCTAAAATCGATGCCTTATATACACGTCCCCTGATAGGGGACGTAACAGGGATTAAACTGATAAGAATAGTACTACTTAACACACCACTCCTATCTGGTGGCACATTAGATTGCACGCGCAGTGCCCCAAATTTGAAGAAGGAGGACCGACCAAGCATCTTAATCCATCTCCCGGTTCCTAAAATCGATGCCTTATATACACGTCCCCAAATAGAGGACGTAACAGGGATTAAACTGATAAGAATAGAACTACTTAACACACCACTACTATCTGGTGGCACATTAGATTGCACGCGCAGTGCCCCAAATTTGAAGTAGGAGGACCAACCAAACATCTTTTTCCATCTCCCGCTTCCTAAAATCGATGCCTTATATACACGTCCCCTGATAGGGGACGTAACTGTAGCGGTACTTACCCTCTCCAGGGGCCGGCCGGGGTCCTCCCTTCTCGCCGCGCGCGGTCCTGCTCCTGCACGAGCCGCGCGCGGCTCAGCCAACGATGGGATCAGTCAGGCGGGCAGTGACCGCGAGAAGCGGTCACATGTCCCGCCCGACACTAAGAGCGCGCCGCGCGTCTCGGGCGCGCTCTTAAAGGGACAGTGGGAGACTAAATTAGAATCAGTCTCCCATTGGCCCCTGTCAGGCCACATTCCCCATTCACTCACGTTTTGGGGGCGTGGATATGACAGGAGCCAATCAAAGTGAACCTTAGGGTTTTTATACTCACCTGTTTCCCCTTGCTCCTTGCCCTATCGTGGTTTCTCTCCAGTTCCCTTTAGTGCTTGTATCGTTCAGTTGGTTTTTTGGTGCTTGACCTTGGCTTTGTTCCTGACTCCGCTCTCTCCTTATCCTTGCTTGCTTATCCGCTGTTTTGTCCTCTGTGTACCAGTCCTCGGCTTGTTCTACGTTACGCTGTCTCTCAGTTCCCTTGACCTCGGCTTGTTCTGACTCTGTCTTTCTCTCGTCCTAGTCCGGCCATTCTAAGGTCCGGTAGACGAACTCTGTTTCTTGTCTCTTGACTGTGAACTATTCCTGCGTGTTGGGGTATATTACCGTGACATTACGATAGGGCCATGGACCCCGCAGGTTTAGGTCAACAGATGGCCACTCATGAGGCTAGATTCGCAGAACAGGATCACCGTATGGATCAAATGGCTCAAGCCATCCAGACACTGTTATCCAGATCTGTTCCGGTACCTGTACCTACGCCTCCTGTAAACCCTATACCGGACACAGCTAATATGTCTAATGCTTCTGCACATCTAACCCCGCCACCTAGGTATGGAGGGGACGCTAAGACATGTAGGGGATTCCTTAATCAAGTGGAATTCCACTTCGAAATGTACCCACGTTCATTTCCCACTGACAGATCTAAGGTGGGTTTTCTTATGCACCAGCTTACGGATAAGGCACTAGAATGGGCAAATCCTATTTGGGAGGCTAATGGGCCTATGGTACACGACTTTAATAGCTTCCTCACAGCGTTCCGTAGAACATTTGACACGACTAAAAGGTCAAAAAATGCCGCCAGGGCATTAATGAGAATAAAGCAAGGATCTAAATCTGTAGCCGATTATGCTATTCAGTTCCGGACCCTTGCCTCACAGGTAGATTGGACTAATAATGGCCTTACTACTGCCTTTATGGAAGGTCTGTCTGATACTATCTTAGATGAGGTAGCAGCTAAGGACCTCCCTGTACCCCTGGAGGACCTGATTGACTATCTTATCGATATAGATAACAGGATCCGTGACAGGTTATATACCAGGTCCAGAAATAGACATTTTGTTCCCTTTAACTCCCCTAGAGCTGAGACTCCCGAGGGATCTAAAGGTTCTGAGGAGGAACCTATGCAGTTAGGGGTTGCTAAACTTACCGACGCTGAAAAGCTTTATAGGAGAAAGGAGGGACTTTGTCTTTATTGTGGTAGGAGGGGTCATATGAGACAAGAATGTCCCGTGCGTCCGGGAAACTATCGCACCTAAGACCGTATAGAGGACTGGCCTTGGGTGTGACATCACAGTCCTCACATTTGCCTCTTAATAAGTTACTTCTTCCTGTTTCCCTGCACCTTGATAGTAACTGCATAGCAGGGAATATACTAGCCCTGGTTGATTCCGGAGCGGCCGAAAACTTTATTGATTCCAGTTTTGTCAAGGAGAATAACATACCCACCAGAGAGAAGGAGACACCCTTGGCCGTTGAGGCCATAGATGGTAGACCATTATGCTCTCCTATTATCACACATGAGACTGTTCCTCTACATATGTCTACAGGGGTGTTACACTCTGAGACCATTCGGTTTCAGATCATTACTTCTCCTTCCTCTCACCTCGTGTTAGGGTATCCTTGGTTACGTACTCATAATCCCACCATTGATTGGGAGTCAGGACAAATAGTTTCTTGGAGTGATTCTTGCCAAGAGTCTTGTGTTGTTAAAGTCACCCCTTTGAATTCTACTCATATTCCTCCCGTGCCTACGATCATACCCTCTCAGTACCTGTCTCTTAAATCTGTTTTTGATAAAAGGGAGGCTGAAAGATTGCCACCTCACAGGCCTTACGATTGTGCAATTAATTTATTACCTGGTACGATGCCTCCCAAAGGGAGAATATATCCTTTATCTCCTCAGGAGAATCTGGTTATGGAGGAATATATCAAGGAATCTCTAGAGAAGGGATTTATAAGAAGATCCTCTTCCCCGGCAGGGGCTGGGTTCTTCTTTGTGTCTAAGAAAGATGGCGAATTAAGGCCTTGTATTGACTATAGGGGCCTTAATAAAATCACCGTCAAAAATGCGTATCCCATACCTTTGATCACAGAACTTTTTGATAGGCTTAAACAGGCCACAGTTTTTACTAAATTGGACCTTAGGGGTGCTTACAACCTCATACGTATCAAAAAGGATCACGAGTGGAAGACTGCTTTCAATACCAGGAGTGGCCACTACGAGTACACTGTGATGCCCTTTGGTCTTTGTAACGCCCCAGCAGTTTTTCAAGAATTTATTAATGATGTCCTACGTCAATTTATACATACATTCGTTATAGTATACTTGGACGACATATTAATTTATTCTAATGATTTACAGACTCATCACATGCATGTTAAATTAGTGTTGAGAACTCTTCTGGTTAACGGTCTCTATTGCAAACTCGAAAAATGTTCATTTGATCAATCTGAAGTCCAATTCTTGGGTTATATAATCTCTGCCAAGGGTTTTCGTATGGATCCCAAGAAACTGTCTGCCATTATGGAATGGCCTCTGCCCCAGGGTTTGAAAGCCATTCAGCGTTTTCTGGGGTTCTCTAATTATTATAGGCGTTTTATTAAAGGGTTTTCTGCCATTGTAGCGCCTATAACCAGAATGACCAAGAAGGATGGTAATACTCATGTCTGGAAACCAGAAGCACTCGAGGCCTTTGAATTCTTGAAAGCTACATTTGCCTCTGCTCCTGTTTTACAGCATCCTGTCCCTTCACTGCCCTTTATTCTTGAGGTTGATGCTTCTGAGATAGGGGTAGGTGCTATCTTGTCTCAAAGAGATTCACCTGAAAAGCCGTTACACCCTTGTGGCTTCTTTTCCAGACAGATGTCCAAAGCAGAGAGGAATTATGATGTAGGCAATCGTGAACTCCTTGCTATCATTTTGGCGCTCAAGGAATGGAGACATCTGCTAGAGGGTACCAGGGACCCTATCCTCATTTTAACGGATCACAAAAACCTCTCATACCTTAGTGAAGCAAAAAGATTGTCTTCTAGGCAGGCCAGGTGGTCTCTGTTTTTGTCTCGTTTTAATTACATAATCACTTACAGACCGGGTGATCGTAATACTAAAGCTGACGCTCTGTCCAGACAATTCGAGACTACTGACAAACTCGAGGTCGATGTTACCCCTGTCATTCCGCCTGACAGAATAATAGCGACTACTGTTCTTTCTATTTCGTCTTCTCTCTTACAGACTATTCAGGCTAAACAAAACTTGGCTCCTGAGGAGAGGCCTGCTGATAAGCTATTCGTTGATATACCAGAGAGACGAGACATCTTGTCATTATATCATGACACTAGAACTGCTGGACACCCTGGTATTTCTAAGACAGTCTCAGCAGTTTCTAGATATTTCTGGTGGGCTTCCTTGCGCAAGGACGTCACCGATTACGTTAATGCCTGTAGCACTTGTGCCAGTATGAAGTCCTCCCACAGAGTTCCTTGTGGGTTGTTGCATCCGTTGCCCATACCCGAGAGGCCATGGTCCAATATATCCATGGATTTTATTGTTGAATTACCTCCCTCTAATGGTAAAACGGTCATCCTGATGATTGTGGATCGTTTTTCTAAGATGGCTCATTTTGTATCTCTTGTCAAATTGCCATCATCCAAGGAACTTGCCTCTATCTTTGCCGGGGAGGTGTTTCGGTTGCATGGTATTCCCACTTCGATCGTGTCCGATAGGGGTAGCCAGTTTATTTCCAGATTCTGGAGAGCGTTTTGTGCAGAGATGGGTATCTCCCTCTCGTTTTCTTCAGCCTACCACCCCCAGTCTAATGGAGCTGCTGAACGTGCCAACCAATCTCTGGAGCAGTATCTTCGCTGTTTCGTGTCCCACCATCAGAACAATTGGGCTGACCTGCTTCCTTGGGCTGAGTTTGCTCGTAATAATGCTGCTCATGAATCCTCCGGTAACAGCCCTTTTTACGTTGTTTATGGCCGGCATCCCGTGGTTCTTCCAGCTGCATTCTCCTTACAGGGCATGCCAGCTCTGGACGAACATTTGGCTAGTCTACGTAATACTTGGGAGCAGGTTCAGTGTTCTTTGGTGGCCTCAGCTGCTCGCCAGAAGGTTCACGCTGACAAGCATCGCAGGGCGGCTCCATCCTATGCGGTGGGAGACCGGGTTTGGCTTTCTACTCGCAATATTCGTCTTCGTGTGCCTTCTATGAAGTTGGCCCCTCGTTTTATTGGTCCTTTTCGTATCTTACATGTGGTTAATCCTGTCTCGTATGCATTGGATCTTCCAAAAAATCTACGCATTCCTAACGTGTTTCATACCTCCTTGTTAAAACCCCTCCTGTGCAACCGTTTTACTCGGCATATTCCCCCT
The DNA here is from genome assembly GCF_036172605.1 of Pelobates fuscus. NCBI lineage: Eukaryota > Metazoa > Chordata > Amphibia > Anura > Pelobatidae > Pelobates > Pelobates fuscus. The sequence goes on along the minus strand of NC_086320.1, from coordinate 64,082,072 downwards.
CCTCCTCCGGTTTCGGTGGAGGGCCATGAGGAGTTTGAAGTGGCGGCTGTAATTGACTCTCGCTTGCTTCGGGGTCGCCTCCAATATCTGGTACATTGGAAGGGCTATGGGCCTGAGGAACGCAGTTGGATTTCCGCTGACGCTGTTCACGCTCCTCGCCTTGTGCGTTCTTTCCACGCTCGTTTTCCTGCCAGGCCTGCTCCTCCCCGCCCGGTGGGCGTGTCTTCAGGGGGGGGTACTGTAGCGGTACTTACCCTCTCCAGGGGCCGGCCGGGGTCCTCCCTTCTCGCCGCGCGCGGTCCTGCTCCTGCACGAGCCGCGCGCGGCTCAGCCAACGATGGGATCAGTCAGGCGGGCAGTGACCGCGAGAAGCGGTCACATGTCCCGCCCGACACTAAGAGCGCGCCGCGCGTCTCGGGCGCGCTCTTAAAGGGACAGTGGGAGACTAAATTAGAATCAGTCTCCCATTGGCCCCTGTCAGGCCACATTCCCCATTCACTCACGTTTTGGGGGCGTGGATATGACAGGAGCCAATCAAAGTGAACCTTAGGGTTTTTATACTCACCTGTTTCCCCTTGCTCCTTGCCCTATCGTGGTTTCTCTCCAGTTCCCTTTAGTGCTTGTATCGTTCAGTTGGTTTTTTGGTGCTTGACCTTGGCTTTGTTCCTGACTCCGCTCTCTCCTTATCCTTGCTTGCTTATCCGCTGTTTTGTCCTCTGTGTACCAGTCCTCGGCTTGTTCTACGTTACGCTGTCTCTCAGTTCCCTTGACCTCGGCTTGTTCTGACTCTGTCTTTCTCTCGTCCTAGTCCGGCCATTCTAAGGTCCGGTAGACGAACTCTGTTTCTTGTCTCTTGACTGTGAACTATTCCTGCGTGTTGGGGTATATTACCGTGACAGTAACAGGGATTAAACTGATAAGAATAGTACTACTTAACACACCACTCCTATCTGGTGGCACATTAGATTGCACGCGCAGTGCCCCAAATTTGAAGTAGGAGGACCGACCAAGCATCTTTTTCCATCTCCCGGTTCCTAAAATCGATGCCATTGTAACCCTGTAACCCTTTTTTGCCCTGCGCCTGGCAACAAGCCGTAGCTAGCAGCAGTTACACCTTCTTCTGTGGCTGACAGGGATCCTGAGCCTCCGCTATAGTTGGGAGATCGTGACATCTTGTTCTGACGCAGTGCCTCCACTCAGTGCAACTTCTATTTATGGGGAACCCACCCCACTGAGTAGATGAGTACCCTCCACTTAATACCTCAGAGACATGAAATAAATACAGACATGGGAATAAACACTGTATTGTGGTCAAAGGGATACACATATAACAGCCACATATAACAGTGCAGTTCCTGACTAATGTTAAACAGTCACAAGAGTCTTTAGCAGCAGGAATGCAGACAACAAACTTCTCTTATTAACATTAATAACTACATCTGAACAGTTAAACTTCTAGGTACCTGCAGGTAAATTATGTGCACAACGTTGGGGCCCTTAGGTGTAGGTAGCGCTACCCAGGTACAGTTATAAGGGAGAATCCTTAAGCAATCTCTGGAGACAGTACGTTTGAGTGACTTCTGAAACTGCAGATATTTCCAGAGAGATCCAGCAGAATGTAGGACAGCAGCAGAACAGCAATGGCAATCATTTCTCTTCCTTCTGCTGGCAGGATGCAAGAGCTCATTCACACTCCTGCAGAAAGTTCCAGAATCTGCAGGGAGTTGAACATAAAATGACAGTCTTCTAATTCTCCTAGCAGAGCAGTAGACTATCTCCAACTTCTTGTAGTTGCAGTGCATTAGCCTTCCCCTGTTATTATTTCACAGTCCCAGCAGTTGTGATGTAATTCCAGTAAAATACAAGTTTAGCAGGCTAAGATTGCCACAAGGCATATGTATGTATATGTGTTTGTAGTATCAGTTAGTTAATTACACGTAGCTAAGATACTGTCATCACTGTACTGACCAGGTGCAGGAATGTAAGAACTGGAATTACGCGTCCCTCTCCTTTGTATCAGATGAGCCACGTGGTTAGACCGGATGGATGAGTTTAGACTCTATTCATTAAATAGGTTAAGGGTATGTGTGGGTGTAGTTAATTGTGGGAGGAGCTACAGTGCTATATAAGGAATGTACTCTATGTATTCAGTACTCAGACTTTGCTGTATTTTGGTGACGCTAGTCCCTCTGAGTCCCGATCGGTGATCCAATAAAGAATCTCTTCCTTCCTGAAGAAACCTGTGTCCATCTCTCTGTGCTTGGCTTCCGTCAGTTTCTCCGGTATCATTTGGTGCATTGGCCGGGAAGCTCATCGTTCAACGGTAGCTGAGAGGCAGAGGCGTGAGACGGTCTATCTTTGCCCACGTTCTCTACGGCTGCACCCCTGAACTTCTGCGTGGACCTCCCTTCGTCTCGGCGCCACTGGTCTGTTGTCCAGGAGATCATCGGCCTCTACGTAAGAAGTGCTGGGGTGTCCCCGTCGATGAGTGTGAACTCAGGTTCAGGAACGAGGAGGTAAGACAACTGCTGTTTTAGACGGCAGGACCCGCTAGGGGTATACCGATTGTGCGGTAGGCCCAAAGGGGTTTTTGAATCTGTATCTGCCCCCTCTGTCGGAGGGAAGGAGCGAAGGCGCACCGCTCGATCGAACGCTCTTTAGTCAGACCGTTTGATTTGGTTAGTCAGGCGGGGTCCAGGTGTAAGATAGCCCTAGCCGGACACCGGTGTCTTGTCTAGACTAGCGTTCTAGGGTGTATATTACGTTCGCTAGGTCGGAGGGACCGGGAGACTAAGCGGCGCCTGTGTAAATTCGGTTCGCTAGTTCTCATCCTATCTGGGCTAAGTGGGAAGGCGTGTAAATTTGGAACCCACTAGACTTTTGATAGTACGACTAAGAGGCGCCTGTGTAAATTCGGATCTCTAGCTCGTTGTATAGTGCGACTAAGAGGCGCCTGTGTAAATTCGGTTCTCTAGCTCGCTATGTATATGTGGTGATTGGGCAGTGTGGCTAACCAAAACGGGTGTATATAGTTTTAGGTAGTCCATTCAAGGTACTGGCCAATAGTTTAGTTGGGAATTGTAAATGTGTTAACGATTGTTTAGTAAAGTGTATATCTTGTTAGATAGCGCGAGCTCAGCCGTCTAGCGAGAGTGTTAATAGTGTGTTGCTGTATTATAGTGCACGGTACCATAACCCTGTATATTTACTGACATTGTATAATAAGTACTAATCATTGTCGTCCATTGCATGTTTTAACACCATAACCACTAATAATTGTATTGTGACCTTAACTTGTGCTTTGACCTATGCTAACCGTACTGTAACCGCTATTTGTAAAAGACGATGTTACTGGGTGTGTTATAGACGGGTAATTCGTATATAGAGAATTATAGCGTGGGTGACTGTGTAGTTACGCCAAAGGGCATAATATTGATTATATAGTGACTGGTGTAGCAGCTGTGTGTGTACGGGAATTCCCTGAGTGTTTATTGTTATTGTGTACGTTTCACTTGGTAACCGTACCACGTGGTGCTGTTGCCAGAGGAAACGGGTGTGACTGTTGAATAGTACGCGTGTATAGTATTCGTTGTCGACGACGTTCCATTGTTAAGTATGGGTGCGTCGCAGTCAACGATTCCGGATCCCTTAGGATGTATGGTTAAGAATTTTAAAAAGGGATTCAAGGTTTGTGATTTTGGGGTTAAGATGTCTCCTGTACGTTTGGTCACTTTGTGTACTAGGGAGTGGCCTACTTTGGTTGCGGCATGGCCGCCACGTGGCAGTTTGGATCCAACTCTGGTACAGCGCTTACACGTGGCTGTATCAGGTAGGCCTGAACTTTACGGCCAGTTTCCTTATATTGATTGTTGGAGACAGGCCGTAAATGACTCGCCAAAATGGCTCCAGACATGCCACGAGGAGCAGTGTCGCCTCATGGTAGCTAGGACTTGTTCGTCCACTAGGACTGGTGTTAGGCCCATTTTGGACACGCCCCCTGAGTCCGAGATCCCTTTGCCGCCCCCTTACTTTCCGTTAAGAAGAAGTGACGCAAACGCAGGAAGCCCTGCACCCCTCCCCTCATTACCCTCATCCACTTCCGCTTCCTCCTCCAGTACCGGATCCACCCCCCCTCGTACTAAATCTCCCCTTCCGGAACCAGATAGACCAACCTCCATTAAAAATGAATATCCTGATTTGGCGCCACTTCAGACTTCCGGTCAAGCTTCATCTAGCTCGGCCCGAAGTGTTTTATTTACCTCCTTTTCCCAAAACCAAACTCCCACATCCCCATACCCTATTTCTCCCCGACCGGAACCCATGACTGACGCTTCCCTACGTAGCCCCATCCAAACCCGACAGTTGACTGGTGCCCAACAATTAAAGCACTATCAGATGCCTCTTCGCCTAAATCCCGGGTCAGCTTATATCGATGCCGCAGGTCAAATGGCACACGCTGACCCAGTCTTCGTATATGTCCCATTTACCACTACCGACCTTTTAAACTGGAAGACCCATAATTCCTCGTATACTGAGAAACCACAAGCCATGACTGATCTGTTCACCTCAATAGTACAGACGCATAATCCGACATGTGCTGATTGCCAGCAGTTACTAATGACTTTATTTAACAATGAGGAAAGGACAAGAATAAATCAAGCAGCCATTAAAGCATTAGAAGATAGAGCCCGTGCTTTGAACCAAGCTAATCCAGCAGCATGGGCCGCGACACACTATCCCAACACCGATCCCGATTGGAACGTAAATGGTGCTGATATGGTTCAACTCAGAGCCTATAGAGACGCTATAATTGCTGGCATGAAAGCCGGAGGAAAGAAAGCCATTAACATGTCGAAGACAGTTGAGGTGATCCAGAAAAGCGATGAAGCGCCCAGTGTCTTTTATGACCGATTATTGGAGGCATACCGCTTGTACACCCCCTTTAATCCGGAAGACGCAGACAATTCCCGAATGGTGAACTCCGCCTTTGTCAGCCAAGCTTACGGAGATATTAAGCGCAAGCTACAAAAGCTAGAAGGGTTTGCAGGTATGTCAATCACCCAACTAATGGAGGTAGCAAATAAGGTGTATATGAATAGGGAAACAGAAAGCAAGAAAGAGGAGGAGCGCAAGATGCGTAGAAAGGCTGATATGCTAGCGGTAGCAATCGCAGGCGTAGATAAACGGGGCCCAGATAGAGGCGATAGTAGATGGAATAGGGAGCCTTTGAGTAGGAATCAGTGCGCGTATTGCAGGGAAGAAGGGCATTGGAGGAACGAATGTCCGCAAAGAGAGCAGTACGAGAGAGACCAACCCAGGGCAGGTTACGGAAACTTTAGAGGCAGAGCGAGAGGTAGAGGAGGCCCCGGAGGGAGTAATGGTAATAGAGGGAGCAATGGGAACAGAGGAAGTGTTAGGGAAGACAGGTATATTCCAGCAGCGCAAAGGTCCCGCGATAGAGAAGGTAGGGACTTCGTAGGATTGGCTGACACGGTCATGGAGGACTATTGATACCGACCGGGCTCCATCCCCCTTGGTCGAGCGGAGCCTATGGTCGATGTATCAATAGGGGGGAAAAGGAGTGCGTTCATGATCGACACTGGTGCTGAACATTCAGTGGTGACTAATCTAGTTGCTCCTCCATCTGGAAGGACTATTACTGTGATAGGAGCAACTGGAAGAAGTGCTGAAAAACCGGTTCTTAAAAGTCGACTCTGTACATTGGGAGGCCACGTAGTAAAACACCAATTCCTTTATATGCCTGAATGTCCAGTCCAATTGCTGGGACGTGATATGCTGTCAAAATTACAAGCGCAGATTACGTTCCTACCAAATGGAACAACATCTTTAAAGTTTAATGGACCTTCAGGTATTATGACTTTATCCGTACCAAAGGAAGAAGAGTGGCGACTTTATACAGTGTTGACTAGCCAAAACCCTAGGAGAGATGAGACATTGTTTAACATACCAGGAGTTTGGGCAGAGAACAACCCACCAGGACTGGCCCGCAATATTCCACCTATAAAAATTGAACTGAAACTTGGGGTTTATCCAGTAAGCCTAAGACAATACCACATCCCACAGAAGGCTAAGAAGAACATCCAATCCTATCTGGATAAGTTCATACGGTATGGTATCCTAAAATTCTGTACTTCCCCCTGGAACACCCCATTGCTGCCTGTTCAAAAGCCCGGCACAGATGAGTATCGACCTGTGCAGGACTTAAGAGCAGTCAATGATGCGGTTGTTAGTATACATCCAGTTGTGCCCAATCCATATAACCTGCTTGCTTTAATTCCGGGCGGGGCTACTTACTTCACAGTTTTAGACCTCAAAGATGCCTTCTTTTGCCTCCGAATTGCCGCAGAAAGTCAATGTATTTTCGCTTTCCAGTGGGAGAACGCTGTAACGGGCTCAAAACGCCAAATGACTTGGACAAGACTGCCCCAAGGGTTTAAAAATTCACCTACCCTATTTGGTTCAGCCCTAAGTCAAGATCTACTGGATTTCGAGTCTATCCCAGGAGAGTGTGTATTGTTACAATATGTAGATGACTTGTTGATAGCAGCAGTTACAAAAGAAATCTGTCAGCAAGCAACGCACGATCTACTACACATTCTCTGGAAGGCAGGATACAAGGTGTCTAGAAAGAAGGCTCAGTTGTGTTTGCCAACTGTCAAGTATCTGGGATTCCATATCTCTGAAGGTCAAAGAATTATGGGGCCAGAGAGAAAAGAGGCTGTCTGCCAAATACCAGTACCCAAGAATAGAAGACAAGTGCGAGAATTCTTGGGGGCAGCAGGCTTCTGTAGGATATGGATTCCCAGCTATGCGATACTGGCAAAACCTCTGTACGCAGCTATCAAAGGTACAGAGCACGACCCCTTCCTATGGACCCAAGAACAGCAAACGGCATTTGAAGATGTGAAGAAGGCTTTGATGAGTGCCCCAGCATTAGGTCTACCTGATCACACACGACCATTCTACCTGTATGTACACGAGCAAAGAAGAATGGCTGTGGGAGTATTGACACAGTACTTGGGATCATGGCAAAGACCTGTTGCCTACATGTCTAAACAATTGGATGCAGTGGCCAGCGGACTTCCACCTTGTCTAAGAGCCGTAGCTGCAGCCGCCCTGCTAGTAGCTGAAGCCGATAAACTCACTCTGGGTCAAGAACTTTATGTACGAGTCCCACATGCAGTACAGACGTTGTTGGATTACAAAGGAAATCATTGGTTTAGTAACAGCCGTATGACCAAGTATCAAGCAATGTTGTGTGAAAACCCAAGAGTGCATTTAGAGACTGTAAACACCTTAAATCCAGCTACCCTTTTGCCACAACCTACTGAAAGTCAACATGATTGTTTGGAAGTAATGGATGAAGTATTTTCAAGTAGACCAGATCTTCGTGATTTTCCCATCCAGAACCCCGATGTTCAATATTACACCGACGGCAGTAGTTATGTGAAAGAAGGGATCCGCTATGCAGGATATGCAGTAACAACCATAGACAAGGTGATAGAAGCTCGGCCATTGGCAAAAGGAACATCAGCACAAAAGGCAGAATTAATAGCACTAACACGAGCGTTACAATTGGCTGAAGGTTTAAGAGTGAATATCTATACGGACTCTAAGTATGCGTTTTTAACCACTCATGCCCACGGAGCTTTGTATAAAGAAAGAGGACTACTGAATTCAGAAGGCAAAGAAATCAAGTACGCAGCCGAAATCCTACAACTATTGGAAGCAGTGTGGGAGCCGAAAGAAGTCGGTATCATACATTGTCGAGCACATCTGAGAGGTGATGGTGATGTAACCAAGGGAAATCGGATGGCAGATAGTGCAGCTAAGCGTGCTGCTGAATCAGGAAGACAGGAGTATGTGGGGCATATAGCTGCTCTAATACCAACCCCACTGTCTCAATGGACTCCAGTTTATACAGCTCAAGAAGAGGAGTGGTTAAAGACTGAACCGGGAAAGTATTTGGAGAACAAGTGGTATCAGCTAGAAGATGGAAGAATAGTTATACCAGCATCGCTAGCGGTAGAAATTGTCCAAAATTATCATAACGGGACACATTCTGGGAGAGACAGTACTGAAGAATCTCTTAGAAAACATTTCTACATACCAAGATTGTCCAACTTGACTCAGGCCATTGTACGTAGATGTGTAACGTGTGCTAAAAATAATGCAAGACAAGGACCAGTAAAGCCACCAGGAGTCCAGTTTATGGGGGGACTCCCCATGTCCGATCTACAAATAGACTTTACAGTGATGCCTAAGTCGGGTGGACATCGTTACCTGCTGGTAATTGTGTGCACCTATTCAGGCTGGGTAGAAGCATGTCCTACTCGTACAGAGAAAGCAGGAGAAGTTGTGAGATTCCTGCTACGAGAAATAATACCCCGATATGGACTACCCTGTTCTATAGGATCGGACAATGGTCCAGCTTTTGTTCATCAGTGCCTACAACAACTGACTCATATGCTTGGTATAAAGTGGAGGCTTCATACTGCATATAGACCCCAGAGTTCTGGTAAGGTAGAGAGAATGAATAGAACTATCAAGAACCAGTTGGCTAAAATGTGTCAGGAAACCCAACTTAAGTGGAACGTTCTCTTACCTATAGCCTTATTGCGAATCCGCAGTACCCCTACCAGAAGGATGGGCCTCTCTCCTTTTGAAATCATGTATGGGCGACCACCTCCCGTACTTGGTAACTTAAGGGGGGACTTGAGTCAGTTGGGAGAAGGAATTACTCGGCAGCAGGTTGTAGAGTTGGGTAAGACTATGGAGGAGGTACAGAAATGGGTACAAGATAGATTACCTGTGAATATTTATCCCCCTGTTCATAGTTATCATCCAGGAGACCAAGTGTGGATTAAAGAGTGGAATAATGTACCGTTAGGGCCCAAGTGGAGAGGTCCTTATGTTGTTCTTTTGTCTACCCCTACAGCGATAAAAGTAGCCGAAGTGACTCCGTGGATACATCACTCCAGGGTTAAGCCAGCAGCAGTTGATTCTTGGCAAGTTACAGCAGATCCAGAGAATCCCTGCAAGATCCGGTTGAAACGCACTACTCAGTCGGAGTAACGAGGAATTATTGTGGATTACAAATTTTATTGTTACAGGTGTGAGTGAGAAGGCCATAATAAAGCCTGTCCGCTTACCATCACATAGTGTATAAGCCAGGAAAGTCTCGAAGGGACACCTGTGAAGACGAGCAGAACTCCATTCCCTGCAGCCCTCACATCCTGGAAGCTGAGGTTCCATCGCACGGACGAAGACTGAGGATGACGGCGAAAGATGTGCTTTTGATTGTGTTTATTTACATGTGTTTTTATATTCAGGAAGGTAGAGGTACCGACACTCCTAGCTGTGAGGTATGCATTAAGACTACGAGAACAGGTAATCATATTTCCCAAACCCTAATTTGGCATTCACAATACGAGTGTAAAGGAGATGTATCGAGATGTAGATACTTAAATATAGAATATAGTGTGTGCCATTTAGGAGTAGGAGAACCTAAGTGCTTCAGTCCGGAGTATCAACCTCGTACAATTTGGTTGACTCTCAGGAATGGAGATCCTCAGGGGACCCTAATTAATAAGACGGTGTTAGAATCCGTACATTCTTCGGGTGTTCTGCTATTTGATGCGTGTAAAGCAATATCGAGTGGTAGAAAACCGTGGAATGTATGTGGGGATCTTAGATGGGAGAGGACGTATGGGTCTAATGATAAATATATTTGTCCCAGTAGTAAAAATAAATATGTGAGTCCTAGATGCCCAAATAAAGACTATAACTTTTGCCCATATTGGTCTTGTGTGGGGTGGGCGACTTGGGGACAGACAGTAGATAAAGACATGATAGTGACTAAGTTGCCGACTGGCCCTTATTGTAAGTCTATGGAATGCAACCCAGTCCATATACTTATTAATAACCCAGACAAGTTCCTAGATAAGTATGGAAATTTATTTGGGTTTCAGATATACGGGACGGGTTTAGATCCTGGGACATTATTGTTTATAGGAATAGAGACTGATACGGTATCCTCCCAGACTCATCAAGTATACCATTCCTTTTATGAAGAGATGAGCATAGATAATAAGATCCCCCATAATGCTAAAAACCTGTTCATCGATCTAGCTGAAAGTATTGCCGGTAGTCTTAATGTTACCAACTGCTATGTGTGTGGAGGTACTAACATGGGAGACCAATGGCCTTGGGAAGCAAAGGAGGTAATGTCCGGTTCTGAGGCAGTTGACCAACTAATATCTACACAAGCCGATTATCATATGAGTGTTAGAGGTAAATCTGAGTGGAGATTAAAGACCTCCATCATAGGTTATGTTTGCATAGCAAGGAAAGGAATAATGTATAACACTTCTGTAGGAGAATTAACTTGTCTAGGGCAAAAAGCTTATGATGATGATACAAAGAATACAACTTGGTGGTCGGCTTCAAATGTCTCAGAACCATCTAACCCGTTTGCTAGATACGCCAATTTAAAGGACGTGTGGTTTGATCTATCCATCACATCTAGTTGGAGAGCCCCAGCAAATTTGTACTGGATCTGTGGTAAGAAAGCCTATTCGGAGCTGCCACAGGACTGGGAAGGGGCATGTGTGTTGGGTATGCTCAAACCATCCTTCTTCTTGTTACCGATTGAAACAGGTGAGACTTTAGGTGTTAAAGTGTATGATGTGAATCATAGGAAGAAAAGGGGACCCATAGAGATAGGCACTTGGGAAGATGATGAATGGCCTCCCCAGCGTATCATAGACTATTATGGGCCAGCCACGTGGGCTGAGGATGGTACCTTTGGTTATAGAACCCCTATTTATATGCTCAACCGTATTATAAGATTACAGGCGGTGGTTGAGATTATTACTAATGAGACCTCACAAGCACTCAATCTTCTAGCGAAGCATAACACCAGGATGAGGACAGCAGTCTACCAAAATAGATTAGCTTTGGATTACCTTTTGGCAGTAGAGGGAGGTGTATGTGGGAAGTTTAACCTGAGCAATTGCTGTCTTCAAATAGATGACGAAGGGCAAGCAATAGCTGAGCTTACTAGCCATATGGTTAAACTAGCGCATGTGCCTACTCAGGTATGGAAAGGGTACAATCCAAGTAGTTGGTTTGGTAGCTGGTATGAGTGGTTTGGAGGGCTTAAGGCAGTGGTAGGTGGAGTCCTACTAATTTTAATGTTGTGTCTACTCCTGCCGTGTCTTATACCCTTAGTAGTTAGGTCTGTGCAAAGCCTGATAGGAACTATAGCAGAGAGGAAGGCTGCTGCACAGATAATGGCCATATATAAGTATAAGGCTTTAGATCAGGGAGAAACTATGCAGGAAGATGAGTGTTGAAAAGATTCACATCATAAGATAAGTCTGGTCTGGTTCAAGGTAACTTGCGGTGTAAGCAAACCAAGGTTAAGTGATGCCTCAAGTAATTGTGAAATATCAGAGGCATCAAAGGGGGGAATGTGATGTAATTCCAGTAAAATACAAGTTTAGCAGGCTAAGATTGCCACAAGGCATATGTATGTATATGTGTTTGTAGTATCAGTTAGTTAATTACACGTAGCTAAGATACTGTCATCACTGTACTGACCAGGTGCAGGAATGTAAGAACTGGAATTACGCGTCCCTCTCCTTTGTATCAGATGAGCCACGTGGTTAGACCGGATGGATGAGTTTAGACTCTATTCATTAAATAGGTTAAGGGTATGTGTGGGTGTAGTTAATTGTGGGAGGAGCTACAGTGCTATATAAGGAATGTACTCTATGTATTCAGTACTCAGACTTTGCTGTATTTTGGTGACGCTAGTCCCTCTGAGTCCCGATCGGTGATCCAATAAAGAATCTCTTCCTTCCTGAAGAAACCTGTGTCCATCTCTCTGTGCTTGGCTTCCGTCAGTTTCTCCGGTATCACAGTAATACACCATATAAACAGGTAGGAACACACTTTCTTTATAGCAGACTCAGAGAACATGGCTTCTCCTCTGTCCTCTTCTTCCTGCCATCCTAGCCCCTCCTCCTCACAAGACAGGGCAAAAGGCAAAGTTCAATTTCTCAAAACCTAAAGTAAAAACAGTAAAATATAGCAGTCTGTTACATCCTCCCCTCTGTAGAATCCTTGCCTTCCACTGGCAAGAGCAGTCCATCTTGTTTATAATTGTTTAACAAGATGGTACAATACAATCTAATACAGGGAAATTTTATCACTCAATATTTCAGTCAAAGTATGCAATACATTGATTAACTTAGTGCATGTGTGGGGGTTCTGAGAATATGTGGGTTCCCCAATGTTGTCATAGGTCAAGAATCTCGGGGCCCTCCAATTTCTTCTGCCTCTACCTAGGTTGCTCGGTGGTTGTCCGCTAATTTCTTAATTACAGGGTCTTTCGCCCACACCATTGGGAAGGGATCTGGTAGACAGAGGTCCAGATCCTCGTATATAGTTAGAGTCCCTAACTGGTGAATGAGGGACAAAGCTGGGACTTTCAGGATTCAATCCAGATGAGGGGGAAGAAAGAGAAGGAGCAGAGGTAGAAGGGACCAACTGTGTTTCTGGCGCTGTCCGCCAGTCTCTGCCAGGGCTGGAACCTGTAGCTTCTTCTTTATCATTAGTTGGTGAAGTCCCGCTGGGACCTTCTCCAGGGTTGTCTTCTGATAGGGGACATAACAGGGATTAAACTGATAGGAATAGTACTACTTAACACACCTTATAATAATGCAGAGAGAGGCAATGCAAAGAGAGAAGAGTCTGAAGAAGAGGAGTCAGAGGAGGAAGGTGGCTTTGAGGAGGTGGAAGACTAAAAACAGCAGGCGTCCCAGGGGGCTTGTTGTCACCTTTCGGGGACCCTTGGTGTTGTACGTGGCTGGGTGGAGGAAGAGACCTTCAATGACATCAGACAGACTCTGCATCAACTATGTAATTTTCCATGGGAGTTTTGCCATGGATCCCCCTCCGGCATGCCACAGTCCAGGTGTTAGTCCCCTTGAAACAACTTTTCCATCACTATTGTGGCCAGAAAGAGTCCCTGTGGGTTTTAAAATTCGCCTGCCTATTGAAGTCTATAGCGGTTCGCCCGGTTCGCCTGGTTCGCCTGTTCGCGAACATTTGCGGAAGTTCGCGTTCGCCGTTCGCAAACCGAAAATGTTATGTTCGCGACATCACTAATTAGCAGCCATATCCATAGTAGGCAGAGAGTATGAGAGGACCACACCCTCTAATATGTAATAAGTAGCCATATCCATAGAAGGCTGAGCTTATGAGAGGGCTTCACTCTTTAATAATCTAACTAGCAACCATCTCAGCATCAGGCTGAGCTTATGAGATGGGCTCACCCTCTAATAATGTAATTAACATTAATATCAGCATTGTGTAGTGGATAGGAGAGGGATACCCCTCTGATACAGAAATCAATAGTGTGAAACTTAATAAAAACTCAACATGGCCACCGGGATCTCGCGCAAGTGCGCGAGATCTAAGATGGCCGACGATTACCTGAGGAGACCTTCTCCACAGTCCTCGAGAGCCCGGGATGTCTGAGGAGGCCAGAGGTGAGGCCTCTCGACGTCCTGAGCAGGAAGAAAGTATCAAAGGACATAAAACCCAAGTGTCAGAAAAGAAAACAAAAACTAAAGACAGTATAAATAAAGGGGGGAATAAGAGGGAATGACGGACAGGGGAAAAAACAGGTAACCAAAGGGAGAAAAAATAAGTATACCCAACTGTATATAACAAGGATACATAGGCAGCGCAGCTAAAAAGCAAAGGAAATAAACAGAGAAGATTATAAAAAAGGGAAGAAACAAGGCTGCCTTGTAGGTTCCAACCTGACAGGGCAGGAAGAATCATGTGTCTCTGGAGGAGAGGATGAAGAGAAAACTGCTCTAACCTGGGTAAGGCAAAGCTGCGATCCTAGACACCACTATCATCCCCTAGACTGGACAGGGGTTACCGCAAAGGAAGAAAATACCAGTGAGGAGAGGGGGAGGGAGCCCTACCAATCTAGGGGCAAGGTGGGGCCCTTCTTTGGTGGCCCAGGCTCAAAACAGAGGGCGTCTGAAACAGAGCACAACCTGAGGGAATGTACAGACAATCTTGGGTGCTGTAGCCGGGGCAGACATTGAGCACCAAGTGCATGTGTGGGATGGATAGGCTCCCAGAAAGGAGACCCTCCAGAGTATAGGTTTGTCAACCCCAGAGGGTATAATCCTAGAACAGGAGTGGGAGGGGGGAAAGGGTACCCTGAGAATCCCCCTGGGCAGCCAGTAATGGGTACAGGCTACCCAGATAGGAGAGGGGCAGAGTCCCAGAGCATTAGGTCAAACCAGAGTCTGTTGACCAACAAGTCTCACCAAGGGACAGAAGTACAGACCAGGACCCAAATTAGAATTAGGTACTGGGAGGGGAGGAGGGGGAAGTAACCACGTGCGTGGGCTGCGGGCAAACTCCGTCCGCGGCTTCAAACTGGGATGCAGGTGAGGTAGAGGAGCAGAGAGGCTCCCCGCCTGATACCCACACTAGGAGAGAGTGTGGTACAATCGGGAGTGGCAGCCAACACGTCAGGGCTGCCGGAGACAAACACCGCGACCCTGGCGCTTGGAGGAATCGAGGGAGGTGGCTAGCAGCCTGTATCTGCTCGACTTACACACAGAAAAACAAGGCAAACAGGGGAAAGAAAGTGGGGAGTGTAGAGACAGGGAAGAAAATCCCTCATGAGAGATCTGACAGGCTCAGTAGAAAAAATATACAAATCCAAACTCAGCAAGAGAAAGGGATAAAATAGTACAGGACAATAATAATGCTGGAGAAAACAAACACATTCTTAGTATTTTGAAATAGCTAATATCTTTGAACATACAAATGCATATTTATTTTCATTTAAACTGATTCTTACAGCAAAATAGAAGAGACACCTATATAATAAAATAAAAAAATAATCCCACAGCATCCCACTAAAAGAAGGAGGCAGTGGTACTCTGACCTGTGCTTGATGTGGAGCAGCAAAGAAAGAGGAAGTTATGTGTGGGGAGGGGAGCTTTATTGTATCTAACTTTTTCTGAATGGTTGTTTTTTCTCTATGTTAATGTGCTGCTGTGGAGTTCTAGTAAAGAGAGACGTAAGCAAATATGAAGCCTCCTGTCATGTTTTAAAATTATAAACGCAGCACTTTTGTTTTTGCCCCCATTTTTCATGAGCTGAACTCAAAGATCCAAGACTTTTTCTACGTACAAAAACTGCCCTTTTTCTCTCAAATATTGTTCACAAATTTGTCTAAATCTGTGTTAGTGAGCACTTCTCCTTTGCCGAGATAATCACAGGTTTGGCATATCAAGATGCTGATTAGAGAGCATGATTACTGCACAGGTATGCCTTAGGCTGGCCACAATAAAAGGCCACTCTAAAATGTGCAGTTTTACTGTGTTGGGGAAATCCGGGGGGTCCGAAAACCAGTCTATAACTGGTGTGAGCACAATTGGCTCACACAGTTCAACACATCTCCTTCACATAGAGTTGATCAGGTTGTTGATTGTGGCCTGTGGAATGTTGGTCCACTCCTCTTTAATGGCTGTGTGAAGTTGCTGGATATTGGAAGGACCTGGAACACACTGTCGTATACGCCGATCCAGAGCATCCCAAACATGATAAATGGGTCACATGTCCAGTGAGTATGCTGGCAATGCAAGAACTGGGATGTTTTCAGCTTCCAGGAATTGTGCGTAGATCCTTGCAACATGGGGCAATGCATTACTATGCTGCAACACGAAGTGATGGTCGTGGTTGAATGGCACAACAATGGGGCTCAGGATCTCGTCACGGTATCTCTGTGCATTCAAAATGCCATCAATAAAATGCACCTGTGTTTGTTGTCCATAACATATGCCTGCCCATGCAATAACCCCACCTCCACCATGGGCCGCTCAATCCATAACGCTGACATCAGCAGAACGCTCACAAACACAACGCCATACACGCTGTTTGCCATCTTCCCTGTACAGTGAAAACACCTCTCCAAAGTGCCAGACACTGTTGAATGTGAGCATTTGCCCACTCAAGTTACAACGACAAGCTGCAGTCAGGTTGAGACCCCAATGAGGACGACGAGCATGCAAATGAGCTTCCCTGAGACGGATTTTGCCCATTTGTGCAGAAATTCTTTGGTTATGCAAACCGATTGTTGCAGCAGCTGTCCAGGTGGCTGGTCTCAGACAATCTTGGAGGTGAAGATGCTGGATGTGGAGGTCCTTGGCTGGTGTGGTTACACATGGTCTGCGGTTGTAAAGGCGATTGGATGTACTGCCAAATTCTCTGAAATGCCTTTGGAGACAGTTTATGGTAGAGAAATTAACATTCAATTCACGGGCAGCTCTGGTGGACATTCCTGCAGTCAGCGTGCCAATTTCACACTCCCTCAAAACTTGCGACATCTGTGGCATTGTGCTGTTTGATAAAACTGCACATTTTAAAGTGGCCTTTTATTGTGGCCAGCCTAAGGCACACCTGTGCAATAATCATGCTGTCTAATCCGTATCTTGATATGCCACACCTGTGAGGTGGATGGATTATCTTGGCAAAGGAGAAGTGCTCACTATCACAGATTAAGACAGATTTGGAAACTATTTTTGAGAGAAATAGACCTTTTGTGTACATAGAAAAAGTTTTAGATCTTTGAGTCCAGCTTATGAAAAATGGGGGCAAAAACAAAAATTTGCGTTTATAATTTTCTTCAGTATATATACATATTAAATACACTTAGAATGAAATGTTATATATATATATACACACAGACACACACACACACATATACTTTCATTTCAAAGGTATAATTACATTATTTTTATTTCATTTTATTATTTATAAAGTTGGGGTATCTGCCTGACAACGCAGTGAATCTGTCAAGCCGATTGTGTCATCGCAAACACATTACGTGGATGGGCGCGATTTGCTGCTATTTACTGCTTCGGTTGTCAGGGCAGAATGAGTGAGTATGAGTGAATTGGGCCCGGGGGGGGAGGCCCAATTGTTAGGGCATGCTATGTCACCCTATGATGTTAAAACTCTCTTTTTGTACGACGACATAGCACGGAAGAGGGTTTAATGAGGATTATTGCTATCAAAATTCTTCACACTTTTTCTCACATATGGATATTGAAAGTTAAAATAGTATGAATACATTTGAGAACACATCTTGTTTGTGTATCAATTACTTAAAGGGACACCTTACTTCCCAAATACAAGAAAAAAAAAACACTATTTAAAAGAGGACCCACTATTCACATATAAAGCATTTCAGCAAGCTAAAGTGCTTTAGGGGTTCAGAAATTCCCTTTGAATTAGTTTATCTTTATCATTAGATTGCAGTCTCACATCATAAATGAGAAAAGGGACTGTGTTCCACCAAGTTATTTTTTAGCACTTTTGGTTATGTGTTTCTATAGCAACTGTAGCCAAACATTGGTACAATTTTATTAAGTACTGTACCTGCTATTTATAATGCGCTTGGTCTCATTCTTTATTTATATCAATAGACAATATATATTATCTCACTTCCCTGTTTCGTTCTATATTTAGCAAAAAGTTATCGATTTAACAAATTACTATTTAATGAATTACTTGAAATGGTTACACCAACAAAAAAACTGTATTTTCGCAAAACACTGGTTTTGGTTTTAGTAACCCCTTCTATGCTGGTCCGTCACCACCATACACAAGATTTTTAAGTCTTAAACTTACCATTTTTCCTTTGCCAAGGCAAAGTTCTACCTCAGCCCAATGCTTCTTGGGTGACATCACTCCTTGCCAGACGGGGTGGAATGTCAGGGAGGACAGATGGAGGGGAGGACAAGGGCAGCACAGGGGGAGGAGTGTTGCACCTCCATTGGCTGTCTGGTACATGCAAGCTGTGCATGCTAGTGTCAGGTACCAATTTTGCACAGAATTGCCATTATCCAGCCTCTGGTAGTAAAGAGCTTAATCTCAGATTCCAAGCATCATGACCACTTTAAATCACTTCAAGTGGCCACGGTGCTTTAGCTCTTTAAGCAGATCTGTATATTTATTTTTTGTAGACTACTTTTAACACCGATCAGTGCCTTGTACTTGCACAGCATAGTCTTGGAGTAGAATTAATCTGGCCCTACAAAAATATGAAAGCAAAACAGGAGATGGATAAAAAAATATATATTTATTGGTAGGATTTGGCCAAAAAAATCTAAATTTGGCATTGAGCAGAATATTTCAATAATTTTAGATCTACAGATTTGGAAGCTTAAAGGGACACTATAGTCACCTGAACAACTTTAACTTAATGAAGCAGTTTTGGTGTATAGAACATGCCCCTGCAGCCTCACTGCTCAATCCTCTGCCATTTAGGAGTTAAATCCCTTTGTTTATGAACCCTAGTCACACCTCCCTGCATGTGACTTGCACAGCCTTCCATAAACACTTCCTGTAAAGAAAGCCCTATTTAGACTTTCTTTATTGCAAGTTCTGTTTAATTAAGATTTTCTTATCCCCTGCTATGTTAATAGCTTGCTAAACCCTGCAAGAGCCTCCTGTCTGTGATTAAAGTTCAATTTAGAGATTGAGATACAATTATTTAAGGTAAATTACATCTGTTTGAAAGTGAAACCAGTTTTTTTTCATGCAGGCTCTGTGTTGCGGTCACCGGCCCGCCGAGCCTCACGGCCATGCCCGACCGGCACGACCGCACCGACTACACGAGCTTACCTGCTCGTCGGCGAGCCGGGAACCGCGCACTCAGTTCTTCCAGGCATCACGCCCGAATCCAATATGGCGCCGACCACGTGGTCGCGTCTATGGATAGCCCCGCCCCCGAGAGTTATACCAACGTGTGCGTGACGTCACGACGTCAACGCACACGCACATTTTGGGGTCATAGGTCGCCCTCTGACCAATCATAGCTTAGAGAGGGGTATTTAAACCCCTAATTCACCCCAGTACTTTGCCCTGTCGTGGTTTCCGTTTCCTGGTTTCCTGAGAGTGCTATTTTCGTGTTTCTGATTTCCTGGTATCCTGATCTTGGCTTTTCCCTGGTTATTCTGATCTCTGGTTTCCCTGACTTGGCTTGTTTAAACGGTATTGAGTATTTTCTGGCTTCCTTGTCCTCGGCTTTCCCTTTGACCATTCTCTGTCTCTAGCGTATTAGTCCGGCCATTCTAAGGTCCGGTTTACGCTCTATCCTGTTATTTTCCTTTTCTTACTTATGTATATGTTTACATAGTTTCTGCGTGCTGGACCACATTACTAGCCGTGACACTCTGTCAATCATAGCCAGGGGAGGTGTGGCTAGGGCTGCAAAAACAGAAACAAAGTGATTTAACTCCTAAATGACAGTGAATTGAGCAGTGAAATTGCAGGGGAATGATCTATACACTAAAACTGCTTTATTTAGCTAAAGTAATTTAGGTGACTATAGTGTTCCTTTAATTCGCCGTGATTCAATCATAGCTCTGTATAATGGCTGATATCACTAAACAAATCTATTTTAAATATTTAATCTATAGCACTACTGCAATAATTGCTGCCTATTCTTAAATTCCCTTCTATTCTTTTCTAACCTAAGAGAGATAAGTACAGACAGAGTCACCTGGGCAGTGTTTGACATTCAATAATAAGACTAATATGTGCAAAATGCTGGCATGTATTGTGCAATTCACACAGTTTGCTGTTGATTACAAAATTTTCTTGGATAAAATTGAAAGCTGAAAGACCCAATTTAATGTTAAGCATTCCATGAAAGTCTTTATCAAAATAGGTGAATGTCATTTTTTAAATGGGTCTTGTTAGAAAAGATGCATTAGTATTCATCATGTACCTCTCCTTTGTATATTCTGTGACCTTGACAAGATGAAAGCTTGTGACACAACTTCTGTGAATGCCTGTCTTCTAAAGGAATAATGTTAAGCAGTTATAGATGAAAAGTTACGGAACTCGAGCTGTTTATGTTAATAGTGCAACAAATGTCTGCATGGCAACAAATTTGATTTATAAATTACATATTGAAGAACATCTCAAGCTATTTTAAGTTTTTAGACAAAATATAAACAAGTCCTTTAGCATGCGAAGCTAAAACATATTTTAGAAAATCTGACTCCTTTACTTTTTCAACAATAATTTTAAACATTAAAAAAACAAAAAAACAGAATATTATTTTATATGAAGCTTTGGAAACAAATCCTTCAACTTATCAGTGTCCTTTTTGTGTTACATGTTGACTGGCGAAAATGAACGAGCCCAGCAAAAGTATAAATCCGGCATTGCATTTAACCAAAAAAAAAGGCATGACTTTTTGCAGGGCTTGGACATTTAGGGAGACACCTCTAGCTGGAAGTAACCTCCATTTTCAGTAACTGGTAAGTAAAATATTTTAAAAATAGGCCCTGGTTTGCTGCATGTCCCCAGGCTTTGCATCTTCTGCAGTGAGCTCTGTCCAACCAGGAAGTGGTTCAACCAACCAATTGTGATTGTGCACCTCTTAGTGCAGCAGAGGTTCAGGTTTCTTTGCAAAACAGATTTTAAGAAGTCTGTCAGTCAAACCCTCGAAAACAAATCAGAATCCACATTCCAACATACAAGTAGGTACTTGGGGAAAAAAAAATATTGACGGCAAGGGCTACAATTTCAGAGGATGTCGCCTTGATCTTGAAATACTATTGAGGGACAAGGAGTAACAGGGTAGTGTCAGTCATGAGAGTTGGAACAGTTTTTTTATTTGTAGAAACTGCAGTGTTTCTATTGCAGGATAAAACACACCTCTAATATCTGTTGGCTTGAAATGTTGATTTTAGTCACAGGTCGAGTAAGAAGTGACCAATAAGGGAAAAGCAGCAAACAGAGGGGAAAAACACAAAAAAACTATCTTTATATATTATATCTTTAATATGTATGTAATACGTAAATATAGATTTTATTGCCCCACTTCTTTGTTTCCTCTATTGGTTACGTTTTCTCACTTGATCTGTAAACCAAATGGCAGAATATTATGTATATGTTTTGCATTATACTAGCACTTTTCTGTTATTTTTTTTGTATGGACGATATTCGGACAAGTCAAACCACCACATGGACGACTATCAGAATTCCCAAACGAAATTTTATTTTCGGACAAAGTGATTCGGTCAAACCGAATTTTTTTGCTGTGCACAAGTCTAGGAGAAATCAGTTTGCATAACCAAGATAGGTATAAACAGGCAGTTGTTACTACTGTTTTTTCATATCTTATTGTTGTTGTCTCTTGTTGTTATGTTTTGCTAACTATACTTTGACTCTGATGTCATCAACAAATGTCTTCTGAAAAATGCACACGCACTGTAATTATTCCAAATCAATGTATTACCCATATTTTTTTTTCTGATTTAAAAGGTAAAGTCTCTAACAGAGTTCCTAAAAATTCTTAAAATATATCCACGCTGAAGTTAGGGGCTTGTTATCTGAACTGACAAATGCTTTCCGAACACAAAAGATTATGGGAAAAGCAAATGATTTGCTTAACAAGTAAACAAAAGTCTAAAATTACATTACTCAAAATAGGGCAACCTATGTATATAGTTGAGTCATAAGAGATAAGCTGACTACATTTCACTTCTGCTAACCACTAGTGACTAGCCAAAACTATATGCAAAATATTTACTGCGACAAATACATTATAAAACATTAAATAGAGAACTATGCCGAAAGACCCAATTTAAAATGATATGGTCTATATATAAATGTAAACAAGCTGTTTACAAAAGGAGAGTAAAAACAACTAAAATGATTTCAAGTGCATTGATCCGAAGGCTAATAGACTATTAAAGCATTAGCAAGGAGAAGTGAAGTTAATAACACTGTATTGAACAATATATTTTCCTTAAATTATAGTGGGCAGTAGCCAATGATGGAAAATGTTACCTTTAGAAAACGCGCTGGAGACACAAGAAGCACTCAAAAGGGGGCTAGACTAAATTATGGTAAATAAGGCACCTGGACCCCAAGAGATCTTTGTGAGCTAAATGCAGTAATTACAAGACCTCTATAGTGACTTCAGTTCCTCTGGCTTATTGCCATAGAATTTGAGAAAAGCCAATATGGTGCCATTATTTAAAAAAGAAATTACACACCGATATATTTACCAGAGATAGTGGGGGATATACTTAAAGGAATAATACGCCATGGTATGTCTGGCTATATTGTGGAAAACAAAATTATTAGTACAAATTAACATGGTTTTATTAAACATAGGTCTTACCAAACTAGCCCCCTGGGGTCCATAGGCAGTTATCTACATTGAAACAAAAGTCTATTGAAATTTTCCAAACTCTTTTCTGCATCGAGGTACATATTAAGTGATCTTACATAGAAAACAATCTGGGTCTTCTTTTGTACTTGAATAGAAAACTGGTTACGCTCAAAGCATAGTTACAGTAAAAGAAGTAAAGTAATAAGGAGATATGTTTATAAATACAAAATAATACTCTCCTTCTGCCTGTGCCGTGATTTGAGTCTCTTCTCAAGACATACGGGGATATATGCAAGAATAAACATGCCAAGAAATAAAAAAATAAAAAAAATGAACCAACATTGCTTGATGTCATTATAGCATTTTTGGAAATACAAATTCTAAAAATGTGTAGAAATTCTCAAAACTCTTCTATGTATTTCATGTGATTTCCAAAAATGCAAATGCATGGTAAAACAGAAGAATTTAAATGTGTAATACTCTTCAATAAATGGATATATGAAACACACATAAAACTCTTTCATATTAAAAGCATGCTCTGTAATTGATGCCCTATATACATGCATCAGGACAGTAATCTTATTAAATCTGTCCTAAAAATTGTAGTAAATATGTCATGAATCTGTTAGAAACACATACCAGTTGCTTAAGCCATGTATATATTATTTATCATAGATATTACTCATGTGTAATTGATTCAGGAGTCTTACAAACCTCCTCTCCAGTTCCATCATGCACAGGTTTGAGGGTATTACACTACTATAACTATGTTCCTATCATCCTGCCTTAATCCTGCCCCTCCTTAACACAATTGGTCCTACTTGGGGACATTTCTTTTGCCTTGATGCAGACATGCTAGCTTAAAGGAGCACTCTACACCGATAGAGCACTTCAGCTTGTTGAATTGCTAAATGGATGTGTATCCCTTTAAAATCCCCATGTATAAAAGTGCCAATTTACCTTTGAAATTAGCACTTTTATATTTGAAAAAAGAAATGCCTCCCCAGCTGTCAATCAAACAGCGGGGGAGATTCACTTCCTACTTCCATTAGCTGTATTGAGCTAACGGAAGTAGCAGGCACATTCTAACAGAGCGTGCCTGCCTTTCAATATTGACTGCAAGAACTGCCCTGGTGTGAAGTCAATGTTTGACAGGCAGGAGGGAACGCTCTCTTCTCCTGCCTGTAAGTTCTTGCAGTGTCTGTCCCTTCTCCCTTCCCTGTGTGGAAATCTCCCCCCTCCCCTGCCTGTTGACCTACAAGGTCAGCAAGCAGGGGAGGGGAGTGGAGAGGGAGACTTTCACACAGGGAAGGGAGTTGAGGGAACTTTGGCACAAGAGGGGAGGGGGCTTTGGAACAGGAGTAGAGGGGGGACTTTGAAACGGGGAGGGTAGATGAGACTTTGACACAGCAGGGGGGACTTTGAAATAGGAGGGGAGGGGGGACTTTGAAACAGGAGGGGAGGGGAGATGGGACTTTGACACAGGGAGAGGAGTGGAGATGAAACTTTGACACAGGAAGAGGAGGGATGAGAAACATGATGGTACTTGGGGAGGAGAAATAACATAGAAACAGAGGCTTCTCTATGAGAACCTTCTGATTGGAAAATTGTCTGTGAAGTGACTTCCTGTGAAAAAGGGGAATGCTTACATAGGCTGTAGTCATAAGAACTGTACCCCCAATGACTACATACATAAAAAATATGCATGCATGTATTTATTGGGGGCATATCTACTAGACTGTGGAGTTTTTCCACTTCTTTTTCAAGTGTGGAGTGTTCCTTTAATTGCCAGTGAATCAGTGTCTGCACATCTGTACTCCGTTCCTAATTTCCAACAGAATGTACACCTCCTGCTGTCTAGGAGAATAGCACTGGTTACGCTCAAAGCATAGTTACAGTAAAAGAAGTAAAGAAATAAGGGGATATGTTTGAGTTGCCTATAGGACAGGGGTGGGGAACCTTCGGCTCTCCAGATGTTTTGGACTACATCTCCCTTGATGCTTTGCTAGCATTATGCCTGTAAGAGCATTATGGGAGATGTAGTCCAAAACATCTGGAGGGCCAAAGGTTCCCCACCCCTGCTATAGGAGGCTTATCCTACTGTCATCTGACACTACAAATTTTTCAGCAGAGACCTGTGTTGTCCGTATATGCTGGTCTATGTAGAGATTTGGTCCACAGGTGAGGGAGGGACCACATTTTTTTATCTATATGTTTGATTGTACAAAAAAGAAGAAAAAAGAGATAATCCGCGCCTGTGTTAGTGTAGCCACAAACAGATACAGATATATACATACATGAATACAACAGGATCTTGTTGATAGGTGAATCTCTCAAAGACAAAAACAGACATAACACACAATCTAAGTGTAATAATTTTAAAACATATAAGGTAGTATATTGATATGGAACACACTCACACTTTCAAGAGCTATATAGAGGTCTGCTGTTAAGGTCGTGGATGGTCTAATCCCTGTCTAAGGTTATGTATCCCGCAGTAGTGATGGTATGTTCAGCAGTGATGGTGGTACTTTTCGTAGTAAAGTGCGGTATGTGAAGAAATATGCAAGAACATCAAATAGCGTAATATGTATAGTACACTCTTTCCTTCTAGAATATGATAGGATATGCAGAACCGGTCCTGTTTAATAAAGTTTACCCTTTTATGCAGGATATGCAGGACCAGTGTAGTAAAATTCAGAAAGCCCAAAGAAGAAAAAGTAAATACCGCATAAATTCAAAATAATTCAATTTAAATTTAAAAGGGTAAATCTCCCTATATGTTTTAAAATTATTACACTTAGATTGTGTGTTATCTCTGTTTTGGTCTTTGATATCTGTTTGTGGCTACACTAAACCACAGGCGCGGATTATCTATTTTTTGTAATCTTTTTTCTTCTATTTGTGTTATCACAAGGTTGGGGAAATCTTGTGTGATAATATGCTGCCCTTACCCATTTCTTAAGATATAGTGAGCACCTATACCGTATACTTGTTTATATGTTTGATTGTGCAAGGACAATGCCAATATAATTATATTTAAATTTCACTTGTGTTTACCAGGCCAGACCTATTGCTGTTAAAAGCTTAATCTGTTTGTCCCTTACAATACCTCTGATTTTATCCACTTATTAAAATTAAAATAAAGAATATAAAAAAGTATGATTTGAGTAATTGTACTAAAAAGAAACGGATCCTTAGGTATATTTTAGCCCTGAAGAATAATAAGAGTTGCTAAGTGTAGCGTTACTTACCTTGTCCAGGGGCCGGCCGAGGTCCTCTGTTCCCGGCGTGCTCAGAGCGCCGATGACGGCGGGTGCTGACCGCGGAATGCGGTCATGTGTCCCGTCGAGCTTTGAGAGAACGCCGCGCGTCACGAGCACGCTCTTAAAGGGGAAGTGGGAGACGAAAATCAAAACGGTCTCCCATTGGCCCCTGTCACCCCACACTCCCCATACTCTCACATATTGGGGGCGTGGATATGACAGGGGCCAATCAAGAAGAAGTTGAAGGTATTTAAACTTACCTCCCCCTTTACTCCATGCCCTATCGTGGTTTCTGTTTCAGTTCCCTTTAGCGCTTGTTGTGTTCAGTTGTGTTACTTTGTACTTGACCTTGGCTTTGTTTCTGACTACGTTATCTCTTTATCCTTATCTGTTCTGTTTGCCGGCTTGCTGTTTACTGTGTACCAGACCCCGGCTAGTCCTAGTTTACGCTGTCTCTCTGTGCCCTTGACCTCGGATCGTTCCTGACTCTGTCTCCTCTCATATACGTCGAGTCCGGCCATTCTAAGGTCCGGTAGACGTATCTCTCCTCTGTGTTGTCTTTTGTCGCGTTGAATCCTGCGAGTTGGGGTATATTTTCGTTACATTACGATAGGGCCATGGACCCCGCAGATTTGGCTCAGCAAATGGCTTCTCATGAGGCAAGGTTTGTAGAGCAGGATCACCGTATGGATCAGATATCTCAGGCTCTCCAGACGCTCTTGTCTAGAACTATTCCTGCAACCGCACCTAACCCTCCTACACCTCTTCTTCCCGAAGTATCCAGTTTACCTAATACTTCGCCCCATTTAACACCCCCTCCCAGGTATGGAGGGGAAGCTAAGACATGCAGAGGTTTCATTAATCAAATAGAATTCCACTTTGAGATGTATCCACGTTCCTTTCCCACTGATAGGTCTAAAGTGGGGTTTTTGATGCATCAACTTACTGACAAAGCACTTGAGTGGGCAAATCCTATTTGGGAGGCCAATGGACCTATGGTGCATAATTTCAATAGTTTTCTTACGGCTTTTCGTAGAACTTTTGACACAACAAAAAGGTCAAAGAATGCCGCAAGAGCATTAATGAGAATTAAACAGGGTTTTAGGTCTGTGGCTGATTATGCTATTCAGTTTCATACCCTTGCTTCACAGGTAGATTGGACCAATAATGGGTTAACTACTGTGTTCATGGAAGGTTTATCTGACACTATATTGGATGAGGTAGCAGCAAGGGAGCTTCCTATTGTATTAGAGGACCTTATTGATTACCTCAATGATATAGATAATAGGATTCTGACAGGCTCTATACTAAGAACAGGAATAGACGTTTTGTTACACCTATTAACCCCAGAATTAATAAATCTGAGAGTGTTAAAGTATCTAAGTATCTAAGACCTTATAGGGGACTGGCCTTGGGTGTGATATCTAAATCTCCTAAATTGCCTCCTAACCGTTTGCTTCTCACTGTTTCTCTTCATATGGGAGAGAGTTGTATAGCTGAAAGCGTACTAGCCTTGGTTGATTCCGGGGCTGCTGAGAACTTCATAGACTCTGGTTTTGTTACGAAAAACAACATTCCCATCAGAGAGAGGGAGATACCCTTGGCCATTGAGGCCATAGATGGTAGACCTTTAAGTACTCCAGTCGTTACCCATGAAACTGTACCATTATTCATGTACACAGGGGTTTTACACTTTGAGACTGTTCAGTTCCAGGTTATCACCTCTCCCTCTTCTCATATCGTGTTAGGGTACCCATTGTTATGTTCTCACAATCCCATTTTCGACTGGGAGTTGGGACAATTAAAATCATCTTGTATGATTAAAGTCACCCCTTTAAATACTATTAATGTTCCTACTACTCCTCCTTTGTCTACTGTTATACCTCCTCAGTATTTGTTTCTCAAGACTGTATTCGATAAAAGGTAAGCTGATAAATTACTGCCTCACAGACCCTATGATTGTGCTATCGATTTATTGCCTGGCACTATACCTCCAAAGGGCAGGGTGTACCCTTTATCTATTCAAGAAAACCGTATCATGGAGGAGTATGTTAAGGAATCACTAGAAAAGGGTTTCATTAGGAGATCCTCTTCTCCGACTGGAGCGGGGTTCTTCTTCGTATCTAAGAAAGAAGGTGATTTAAGACCGAGTATCGATTATTGAGGTCTAAACAAAATCACTATCAAAAATGCATACCCTATATCTTTAATCACAGAATTGTTTGACAGGCTGAAACATGCTTCTGTATTCACTAAATTGGGCCTTAGAGGTGCATACAATTTAATACGTATTAAGAAAGGCCACGAATGGAAGACTGCATTCAACACTAGATCCGGTCATTACGAGTATACTGTTATGCCATTTGGTCTTTGCAATGCCCCAGCAATATTTCAAGAATTCATTAATGACGTCTTAAGAGACTTTATTCACACATTTGTAATTGTATACTTGGACGACATACTAATATTTTCTACAGATTTACACACTGATCACAGACATGTTACAACGGTCCTGAAGACCCTTCTTGCTAATGGTCTTTATTGTAAACTAGAAAAATGTTTATTTGACCAATCCGAAGTCTAGTTTTTGGGGTATTTGATTTCCGCCAAAGGTTTTCGTATGGATCCCCAGAAGCTTTCTGCTGTCATAGAGTGGCCTCTACCACAAGGTTTGAAAGCCATTCAGCGTTTTCTTGGTTTCTCTAACTATTATAGACGCTTTATTAAGGGGTTTTCTTCTATTGTAGCGCCTATCACCCGTATGACAAAAAAGGGTGGTAATACTCGTGTCTGGTCTCCCGAGGCACTTCAGGCTTTCGACTTTCTTAAAACTACATTCGCCTCTGCACCTATTTTACAGCATCCTATCCCCTCACTGCCTTATATTCTTGAAGTTGATGCTTCTGATATCGGGGTGGGTGCTGTTTTGTCCCAGAGAGAATCACCTGAAAAGCCATTGCATCCTTGTGGCTTCTTTTCTAGACAAATGTCCAAAGCTGAAAAGAATTATGATGTGGGTAATCGTTAACTCCTTGCTATTATCTTAGCTCTTAAAGAATGGAGACACTTGTTAGAAGGAACTAAGGATCCTATCCTCATTTTTACGGATCACAAGAACCTATCCTACCTTGGTGAAGCTAAAAGATTATCTTCTAGGCAGGCTAGGTGGTCATTGTTTATGTCCCGTTTCAATTATATGATCACCTATAGTCCAGGTGATCGTAACTAAAGCAGACGCTCTGTCCAGGCAGTTCGAAACTGCTGACAAACAGGAGATTGATGTTACTCCTGTCATTCCCCCAGACAGAATAATAGCTACTACTATTTTGTCTATTTCTTCATCCCTCTTGCAGGCCATACAGGCGAAACAAAGCATGGCACCTAGCGAGAGGCCTATTGATAAATTGTTCGTTGATGTTCCCGAGAGACGGGATATTCTGTCCCTATCTCATGATACTAAGACTGCTGGACATCCTGGTATTTCCAAAATGATGTCAGCTGTTTCTCTGTATTTTTGGTGGGATTCCTTACGCAAGGATGTCACGGACTATATAGGTGCTTGTACTACTTGTGCCTGTATGAAATCTTCTCGTAGAGTTCCTTATGGGCTTTTGCATCCGTTACCCGTTCCTGAGAGACCTTGGTCTAACCTATCCATGGATTTTATTGTTGAATTACCCCCTTCGAATGGTTACACAGTTATCCTGATGATAGTAGATCGGTTTTCCAAAATGGCTCACTTTGTGCCTCTTCACAAGTTGCCCACATCCAGGGAACTAGCTAGTATCTTCGCTAGAGAGGTATTCCGGTTGCATGGTATTCCCGTATCTATTGTGTCCGATAGGGGTAGCCAATTTATTTCCAGGTTCTGGAAAGCCTTTTGTTCAGAAATGGGTATTTCTCTCTCATTTTCTTCCGCTTACCATCCCCAGTCTAATGGAGCTGCAGAACGTGCCAACCAGTCTCTGGAGCAGTACCTTTGTTGTTTTGTGTTCCACCATCAGAACAATTGGTTTGACCTTCTACCTTGGGCTGAGTTTGCTTGGAATAACGCTACTCGTGATTCTTCCGGCAAAAGCCCTTTTTACGTTGTCTATGGCCAGCATTCCGTTGTTCTTCCGGCTGCATTCTCCTCACAGGGCATGCCAGTTCTGGATGAGCATTTGGCTGGTTTGCGTAATACTTGGGAGCAGGTTCAGCGTTCTTTGGTGGATTCCGCTGCTCGCCAGAAGGCTCAGGCTGACAAGCACCGCAGAGCGGCTCCTTCTTATGTTGTGGGGGACAGGGCAACCGCTATACCCGGCATACTCCTCATCCCCCTCCTGTCTCTGTGGAGGGTCATGAGGAATTCAAAGTTTCTGCTGTTCTTGACTCTCGTTTCCTTAGGGGTCGACTTCAGTACTTGGTACATTGGAAGGGTTATGGGCCTGAGGAGCGCAGTTGGATTTCAGCTGATGCTGTTCATGCTCGCCGCCTTGTGCGTTCTTTCCATTCTCGTTTTCCTGCCAGACCTGGCCCTACCCGCCCGGAGGGCGTGTCCTCAGGGGGGGGTACTGTAGCGTTACTTACCTTGTCCGGGGGCCGGCCGAGGTCCTCTGTTCCCGGCGCGCTCAGAGCGCCGATGACGGCGGGCGCTGACCGCAGAATGCGGTCACGTGTCCCGTCTAACTTTAAAGGCGCGCCGCACGTCACGAGCACGCTCTTAAAGGGGAAGTGGGAGACGAAAATCAAAACGGTCTCCCATTGGCCCCTGTCACCCCACACTCCCCATACTCTCACATATTGGGGGCGTGGATATGACAGGGGCCAATCAAGAAGAAGTTGAAGGTATTTAAACTTACCTCTCCCTTTACTCCCTGCCCTATCGTGGTTTCTGTTTCAGTTCCCTTTAGCGCTTGTTGTGTTCAGTTGTGTTCCTTCATACTTGACCTTGGCTTTGTTTCTGACTATGTTATCTCTTTATCCTTATCTGTTCTGTTTGCCGGCTTGCTGTTTACTGTGTACCAGACCCCGGCTAGTCCTAGTTTACGCTGTCTCTCTGTGCCCTTGACCTCGGATCGTTCCTGACTCTGTCTCCTCTCATATACGTCGAGTCCGGCCATTCTAAGGTCTGGTAGACGTATCTCTCCTCTGTGTTGTCTTTTGTCGAGTTGAATCCTGCGAGTTGGGGTATATTTTCGTTACACTAAGTTGAGCATAAGGGTTTACATCCACCAATCAACAGTAGGTACAAGTACAAATTGTTTTCCTTTTTATCGTTTGTTTATTAACAAATCTAAAAAAAATATTTCCTACCACAATAATGGTGATGGTGAATATAATTACACATTTACTTCAGAGTTTGCGGGCTTCAGCAATTTGTCAAGACTATAAAACAAACCTGTCCAAGAAAATATTAAAAATATTAATTTATTGAATAAAAATAGACTGTTTCCTACCTATCATTTGGCTCTAAGCCACAAATTACCAAAACTGAGTGAAAACAACTTTAGTGCCCATTGCCGTACCCTATTTATGGGCACAATATTTCACAATATGTATAAGTAATCCAAAAGAAAAATCTGATATGAGGGCAATGGGGTATTGAATACATTCAGTAATTTTTACACTGCTCTTCACTATCTTGAGATCAGGTAGTAATAGTTTAAGGCACCAACATTTCTAAGCAGGATATGAAGTGTGTAACAAAAGGTTGCAATCAAATGCAATCAAAGAGATAATACCCACTCCCTGAGATACTTCTTCAGAATATTTTTTTACATATTTTGCATGTAAATAAGAGGATGGGATTTTTTAAGTGTATTAATACAGTCATTGCACTCTACGATTAGTTCATTTTATGATGATTGCAGCAGCAATGCTGTGTCTTTGTAATGGACAAGTCGCTTTAATAAAGCATTAGCAGATTGTTGGATGTAATTTGGTTGTAATTTGTTGGGAACATTTGTTAACTGGATCAATTAATGAAAAGCCTGGCTCTTACTCATGGTGGGTATACAGTTGGCTGTGTAGTAGCACCAATTAAATAATTTGAAACTGTTTAACTCTACTTTATTTTAATCTATTTTTTCTTGACAAGACCTTGCTATTATCGGTCATCCAAGTGAGCACCAACTTTCTTATGCAGTGAAGGCTCATCCACTTGGGGCAGTGCCCCACAAGCTTTTATGTGCAGTAGTTTAGAAACACTAGATTCTTTTCCTGGAGGGCAGGGTGATAAGTGAAAAATAAATAAAAATAACACCATTAAACTAACATTTCCCTATCATCCTTTACTTCAACTTGGAAGGTTCTTGATCCTATAGTATACACTTCCTCCCTTCCCAGTCTGGCATTGAAAAGGTGTGAGTGTATCTAACCAAAGTGGAGGGTTTTTTTCTACCTATCCTCCCATGAGCCCTATAGATACACCCCACTGGATTCTAAATTGTTCACGATGATAAAGCATCTGGGTAGATTTGAAACGAGTACAGAGCCCTCAGAAGGCACAGGGCTGACTTTCTATTTTTTGCACTGGTGTTTTTCTATTTTATTTTTTTGGTTTGTACGCTATTTCGTATTATATTGTTATTGTATGCCCTGTTGTTTATGAGGTCTGCCTGCTATTTACATGCCATGTTACAATTTTTTAACAAATAAAGTTGCGCTACTTATAAACTTTCTTGTTTGTATATTATGGAGCAAGCTTTTGGAGCAAGGGAGGGTGGTAAGCAAATAAGATATGGGAAAATAAGTGTCTCTTTCATTCTGTGATAGGTTTCAGTTCTGCAGCGCCCCTCTCCGTTCATTGGTGGTTGTGTAGAGAAGCTTTCTTGAGATAATCTAGGCATGTCACAAAAAGGGGGCTGGTTTGAAATCTTCCCTGGTTTAGCAGGTTTTGCAAATTCCTAATCTCCTTTAAGAAGGAATTTCCATTGAGTTGCCATTTAGGCAGCAGAGCCAGCTGCCCATGAGTGAAGGCACGCTATTTGTCTCTCTATTCGTGGGACATTATTGACTCATAACACCGGGGTGGGCATTACAGTGTCCTAGGAGAGACAAGCAGCAGCAGCTCCTGACCCCTACCAAATGTAAATGTATAATATTATCTTTCCCCAATATGTACTGACTGAGGGCTGATTAAGCACGGGTATTTGCTCAAATATATATTTAATACATATAAAGGCAGGTAAGTCCAGGGAGGGCAAGGAAATGGGAACATTCCTGACACAGAGCACTGTGCTGACTGTCACTTATAGGTTTATTAACTCCTACTGCACATACCAATTGATTTAAAGTGCTCAGTCACTCTACAGCTGACACCTGAGAAACTTATGCTGTGGCTAGTCGAACAGTTGTGAAGCTTCAAACTGCAGGACTGGGGCTGTGACTCTGAGGACTGATCCGAATCTGATTTCAACCTCTTTTAATCAGCAATTATTGTTGATTCTGTTAACCATGTCAGCAACCCTTTGGCTGCATATTGCTACTGCAAATGAGTTAAATTGCCCGTTACAAAGGTAATAAGGAGTCTATCAGTATAGGTCTGCTTTAACCCTGTGCACACTGTGTGCTGAGAGCTAATAGTGAATCAGAAGTAGCTGACATGGTTGGAGTCTAACAGTATCTTGATGCTTTAACCATGTCAACACTGTTTACTGAGAGCTAATGGAGTTGCTGACATGTTTCATAGCAGCAGCAATATTTAATAGAAAGCTAAAGTAATCATAGTGGTAGCACTACAAAAGATTAGATAATGAAAGAGAGAGCTAAGAGAGGACTAGGAAGATAGAAAGAGAGAGAGCGCATTTTAAAGCGGCATGTGCTGTCTGGGTATCTATGTATTGCAGCTTTGTATATTCCATCACAGTGATCCTGGCTGTGTGGGATAGTTACATTATTCCCTTATTGTGCCCAGCTCTGTGTGTTATGTCTCTGTATTGTACTCTGCTCTATGTATTTATAGATATCTTTATGTTGTCTCCATGAGCATCTCTGTATTCTGTTTAGCTTTCTGTAATGTATGAGTATCTCAGTACAGTATAGAAGAGGAGCCAAATTCTGGGGGAGGAGTCTGGCGTCCCACCATCTTAAAACTTCACCAGACACAACTGTAATGTTGTATAATAAATCTGTTTTTCATATTTTTATTTCCCTTATTTCTATTCACCAATATGATTTACTATTCATATCACCTTATTGTATCAGGGCTTACCACAATAGTGTTCGTAGCCTCTGTGTCAGAACACATAGTGTTTAAGGAGAAGTCCTAGTTTCTGTCACATTCTGTCCTGTTCTGCAGAGATGTCTGGCCTTGGTTTCTGGTATCCAGTACTTTTTTTACAATTCTTGTTTAGTTTTTCAGTTTTTTTTCTGGTTTTCTATTCCATGTCTGGTTTTCTTTATCCTGGGTTTTTCTGGGTTCATTCCTGTAATCCGTCCCTGGAATTCCCAGTCTCCAGGTTTCCTTTAAATGTTTGTTTTATGTTGCCAAACCTGTTTGTTTTCCATGATTCCTTTTGTTTCAGTTGGAGCCTGCAGGCAGCTGCTCAAGCCTTCTGTCCTTTCTTGCAGGTAAGTGCTATATGTGTTTCTTATGGTTGTTTTAGCATACATTAGGCAGAGTAGGACCTGCCAGATATGGGGTACTTTGGCGTTGTTGGCAGGCTTATGCAATGTATGATCATATAATGTGACTAAATCCCCATATGTAGTACTTAGTTATTTCTCCTCTTGTTTTGCCTATTATAGCTTGTCTTGTTTTATTTTGTTAACCCAGTCCATGTTCAGTCCTGTCCTGTCCTGCCCCTGTTTAGTTAATGTTCCCTTATGTATTGTGTACATGTTCTGGGTTTAGCTTTCTATCCTTCTCTGGTTCTGGGTTCTACTAGTTTTGTCTTGTTTTCTTGTTTGGTGCCTGTTCTAGTCTTCTGTACTGGATACATTCTTGCTGCAGAGCCTCCCTATTCAGCTTCTGGGAGGTCTTACTTCCTAGCTTCAAGTTCCTGGGATCCGCTGTAGCTGCATCAGGGTTCTGGTATGTGGCCGCACAAACACTGGTGCTCAACACCAGGGGGCGTGTGGTTACCCTGCACCAGGCCCTGATAGTCCACTTCCACACTGAAGGCTCCCAACTTCTCATCAGGCACTCATGGGTCCCGGTTTCCGTACCGCCACCCGTGACAGTTTTCCATAAACAGGAATACAGGGCTCTACAAACATCAATAAGGATTCCATACAGTATCGATATGCTATGTGAAGCAGGGTCATCTGAACATGTCAGTTCCACAAAGGGACTTAATTAGCGAAAATGACTGAAGTGATTCAATAGTGCCTGCATATAATGTACCACTTGGTGGTAATTTAAGATTTCAAGAAACATTAAGCCAGCTTTGGTCAGTAAAATGCTGCTAGGAGACAATAGAGCCTCCTGATTTAATATGTAATAGTAGAGGTATTTTTCTAAACCAGCCTCTGCAGTGGTGTGTGTACTATAATAGCTACAAACTCCAGTAGAAAATGGGAAGATTTAAGCCAAAATAGCTGAATTATAAACATCAGGTATTCTTGTAGTTCATCTATTTTGCCATAAAGTCTTTAGTTCCTTTGTCAGTTCTTCCTTAGCTCTTCTCAAAGCTCAATTTAGTGCGAAAATCCTCACTATGCAATAGCCTATAGAACCTATTATTATAATGCACTGCCTTACACGTCTTTTGAAGAACCCAGAAGGCATATACATCTCGATTCATAAAGAGCAGACGAGTAATTAATTTGCTTGAACTATTAAACGAGTTGGCATATACAATATCTCACAGACACTGGCTTTCCAATTCCGCTCTGTATTGTTACCAACCTTCATAATACTTCATCCACGGTGCCGCAGTCAGCGCAAGAAGATGGGAATTATAAAGAATTTAATGGTGAATACACACTTTCATTGTGTCAGGGTTTGTTGATTGGAGCTTGGAGGTCACTCCAGTAAACACTCAGCTTCCTTGAAATGTACGGTGCACGAATTAAATATAAAGCAATATTGTTGAAAATGGTTACCAATTGAAAACAGAGAACAGTGTCAACTCTTTCCCACTGGGAACAACCAACAATGAAAACCAGTCAAGCATTACACAGTGCAGCCTGCCAAATGTCATTAGAGTGTAGAAACATTTAAAGGAACATTCTTTAATGGAAGCGCGAGTATCAGTCTCTCTAAAACCTTGCTCACCCCACCCTTTCCACTGGCATTGCACCCTAGTCATTTTATATACCAATTGCTCTTTGTTTGTTTGCAGCAATTAAAGAGAATTTCTAAAAATATATATATAAATGTATATAATGTATAAAAAATTACATTTAAAAAAAAATTGAAATTTAGAAAATCAGTTTAAAAAAACAGAATGTTGATGTATTTTCTTTTAAACAGTAATGTATAGATGGGAAATGATCTACTAATTTGGATATATACATTTAAATTCCAGAATGATAATCCAATATAAATGTGAAAAAAATTTGGGAAAAATTAAATATGTAAACATATACATACAGACATGTAGATATAAAAGTAAAATGTTGGTGAGGTCTGGTAAGGACTTGAGTATATTTATACTCCTTTAATGTTTGCCGAGATACTAAAGGATGTTTTCTAATTAATCTAACAAAGGAAAATGTGTCTGCAGCAGACAATGGACATTTAATGAATTCAGACTTCCAATTTCTAAAGAGCCATACAAGAGTGCCATCTAGTGAGACTGTGCAGCACTGCACGTATTTACGAGTTATTAACCATTTGAGAAACACCTATGTGATAATGACCATTAAAAGGGATGTATATGGAACATAGACTTTCTTTCTTGCTCTGTTTTGTTATTTTTTTTATTTTCTATTTGTTTTCATTTTGTATTAGTAGATAGCCTAAATTACTGTTTTAATATAATTTAACGTGTTCTTAATTAAATTAGAGTAAACGTGTGTATGCCAGAACAGGGTGCAACACATTATATCCCCCCTCTATTGTTCAATAGATGACGATTGGAATATTAAGTTTAAAAAGTAACGAATAAATGACACATTGCAATCCATCTGACACTAAATAATCTGAACTACTTGGATTTCATCATTAACCCTTTAGGTAGTAGGTAGGTATGCTTGTTCACACCTCTGGCTTGAATATGAGTATAATCCGAGTTTCGTCTCAGTATTTTTATGGCTCTCTGCATTTTACAATCCAAGTGTAATGTTATTTTATAGAGGTCCGGAGTAAATGAATCAGTATTCTCAATTTGTAACAAAATGCAAAACATAATTTCTCACTAAGAAAATACACAATCCATTTGCTACTTTGACTTTGTGCTGCTTGCTTCTTAAAAACACAAAAAGCATTGCTTTGCTTGCAACAAGCCTCCACCCCCTCTCCCCCCCAACAATTTCCAACAAGTCTCTCTTTAGTGAAAAACGCTGTGTATGTTACATATAAAATGTTTGTACTTATTTATAATGCTTACACATCTGCCTGTCTATCTGTCTGTCTGTCTATCTATCAAGCCAACCTGTGGAGAGATTTATGGATATTCCAATCCACCAATAACACAGCTTCACAAGCCTGGTCTATGATCTTGTAAAGTAAGAGCAAGCCCAAACAGCTGCACATTTTATGTCCAAATCCTTCTGATTCCTTCCATTATTCTGATAGTCAAATCATTGGTCTACGATCGTTGATTTAAAATTCTCTGGTCAATACCAATAGCATATAATTCTTTATATGTTACAATTACTTTTATTTTTAACATATGGATGTCAATCAGACCAGAGAGTACTTTAAACCTTGTGTAAAGATGACCACATATTGAGGTGGGGAAAATATAATATTGAGCTTTGTCTCTGTGATTGTACACGATAGCTGAATGTTACTATTAATGTAACAGCCTACCCTGATAAGACACCTCCGTACAGTAAATCTCGTCCCACAGGAATTCTTACATATATTTACACATTTATTTTGTGTGTGTTTTCTGTGCAAGGGCTACATGCAGGATTAACAGTAGATGAAACCCTGAGGCCGCATTCTCATACGTAAAATATAAATGTATATGTCAGCCGTGAAATAAACTGATAATGATATAGAAAATAAAAAGTCCATTAAAAATAGTTGAGATTGAGCCCTTTGCAACACAGTTATTGTTTTCTTCTAAATCAAATTAGAGGAAGCAATCGGCGAAGCATAGGGCATATTTTTCCCACAACAGACAGATCTATGTATAGATGGGATCTTTAAATATATACATATATATAATCATGCAATTTAATATATTCATATATCTCTCCCTCACACACATACATACAAACACACACACTTATATAAATTTACATTTCACAGGTTCAATAAATATTTAAATAAATATATGTATATGTGTATATGTAGAGTAGATATTGCAGCTGTATTAGTCTAGCGATGCAGATATAAAATAGCAGATGAAAGTAGTATCTTGTAATTCATTTTTTATCTTGGATGTGAATTCATGCATTCTTTTTTTTTTTTTTTAACTCTCCCCTTTCTAGTACCATCTCTGTGATCCTCACACAAAATATTTATGACCCTTTGTGAGAATGGTGTCTATTTTATATCAGACCTGTGTCTTATCTGCACTCATTTCGCTTTAACCCCTGTATCACAATTCAACTTTGAATTCTGTGTGTCAATTTTTGCTCAGAAATGCTTTAGACTTGAGAAAGGGAGGTTCTCCTGAAAGCTTGTCATTAAAAAAATCTGTTTGTCCAATAAAAATGGTATTACTTGATTCGAATTTCATCTGTTATTCTATGTGTGTGTGTGTGTGTGTGTGTGTGTGAGTGTATATACAGTATCTCACAAAAGTGAGTACACCCCTCACATTTTTGTAAATATTTTATTATATCTTTTCATGTGACAACACTGAAGAAATGACACTCTGCTATAATGTAAAGTAGTAAGTGTACAGCCTGTATAACAGTGTAAATTTGCTGTCCCCTCAAAATAACACACAGCCATTAATGTCTAAACTGTTGGCAGCAAACGTGAGTACAACCCTAAGTGGGAATGTCCCAATTGTGCCCAAAGTGTCAATATTTTGTGTGGCCACCATTTTTTTTCCAGCACTGCCTTAACCCTCAAGGGCATGGAGTTCACCAGAGCTTCACAGGTTGCCACTGGAGACCTCTTCTATGCCTCCATGACGACATCACGGAGCTGGTGTATGTTAGAGAACTTGCGCTCCCCCACCTTCCGTTTGAGGGTGCCCCACAGAGACTCAATAGGGTTTAGGTCTGGAGACATGCTTGGCCAGTCCATCACCTTTACCTTTAGCTTCTTTAGCAAGCAGTAGTCGTCTTGGAGGTATGTCTGGGGTCATTATCATGTTGGAATACTGCCCTGCGGCCCAGTCTCCGAAGGGAGGGGATCATGCTCTTCTTCAGTATGTCACAGTACATGTTGGCATTCATGGTTCCCTCAATGAACTGTAGCTCCCCAGTGCCTGCAGCACTCATGCAGGC
The DNA here is from genome assembly GCF_036172605.1 of Pelobates fuscus. Lineage (NCBI taxonomy): Eukaryota > Metazoa > Chordata > Amphibia > Anura > Pelobatidae > Pelobates > Pelobates fuscus. Next base: position 64,043,036 of record NC_086320.1, on the reverse strand, counting down.
CCAGGCCACGACACTCCCACCATCACGCTTGACTGTAGGCAAGACACACTTGTCTTTGTACTCCTCACCTGGTTGCCACCACACACGCTTGACACCATCTGAACCAAATAATTTTATCTTGGTCTCATCGGACCACAGGACACCAGTAATCCATGTCCTTAGTCTGCTTGTCTTCGCCAAACTGTTTGCGAGCTTTCTTGTGCATGATATTTAGAAGTTCCTTCTGGGACAACAGCCCTACAGACCAATTTGATACAGTGTGCGGCATATGGTCTGAGCACTGACAGGCTGACCCCCCACCCCTTCAACCTCTGCAGCAATGGTGGCAGCACTCATACTTCTATTTCCCAAAGACAATCTCTGGATATGACGATGATTCATTTTCACTTAGGGGTGTGCTCACTTTTGTTGCCAACGGTTTAGACATTAATGGCTGTGTTTTGGGTTATTTTGAGGGGACAGCAAATTTACTTGTTATCCAGGCTGTACACTTACTACTTTACATTGTAGCAGAGTTGTCACATGAAAAGATATAATAAAATATTTACAAAAATGTGAGGGGTGTACTCACTTTTGTCAGATATTGTGTGTGTATATATATATATATATATATGACGTTGTGGCAGGCTTATGCAATGTATGATCATATAATGTAACTAAATCCCCATTTTTTTTGCCTAGATTAGGTGTTTTTAAAAAAAACTTTTACAAACTAATAAAATCTGTCAACATTGAAGTTGCTGTTTAGTAGATAGGAGAGTGCGCTGGATCTTGTGTATTGTTTATTGTATAATATGGCCCCCAGCAGCACCCCATTTAAGCATGTTTAGGTGAGTGCAACCATCCCCCCATGTTTCCTATATATATATATATATATATATATATATATATATATATATTTGTATTTGTGTATTGTATTGCCAGACACAGCAGGTATTTTAAATGAAAAAAGCAGATGTTGGACAATCTGCCATATAATTTCTGCAAAATATGTCTTGAACTGTTCTGTGAGCATTATATAAGAAATCGTAGACAAGCAACAATCAAAAGTGTGATGACCATCAATCCATCATGACTCTATTTCTTGCTGATGTGCTCCCTACAGTGCATTAGACAGAACAGAGTGTGCCAGACAATATCTTCTCTGGCATGAAACATTGGACAGATACAGCAAAGTTAAATAGCATTCTCGGGGAGAAAAACAGTAAATGGAAGCAATGGTGAAGGAGGTGTTTTTGGATAAGTGGAGAGATTTAGACCGCATGGGGTAGGAAAAGCAAAGGACCGACGCACGTAAATAAATAAATAAAAAGAGAGCATGTATCAGTAAAAATACAAATAAATACAAATACTGCATTTTCCAAGATGTTTTTGGAAATAGGAATCAAATTTAACCCCATCATTGCTACCATGTAATTACACATTAGAAATGGGTTCTATATTTAAATCTTCTACCCTCTCTCCCGAAAATGCACTATAACACTTCAAAACCGGTAGACCAAAAATATGTAGATGTTAATATAATCTGACGGCAAACAGACAGAATCCTCAGCACACAGCATTGTTTTCAAACTGGTTCTCATGAGCAACTCCACGTCTTAGAGGGACACTCCAGGTACCAATGCAACTTTTAATGCCTTTGATAGATTTTGGCCTCACTAATATGCTGTATTTTTTGTCATCCTCAAATCTTTACAATTTTTGCACAAAAAATAAATGTTTTGCATAATGCTGCACCTTAAGCTAGCCTACTCAGCAACGCCCCTCATGCCAAAAAGACGTCGGTCTCACCCTAAAACACTGAGTGAGTAGCTTTTAATTCACAACCTGCCTGCAGACAGTCAGAGAAATTACAAGCAGGTGGTGATATCCATCAATAAGCAGGTTTTGATATCCTTCTCAATGCAGGTTTTTTTTGTAGTCCGGATCACACAGTGCTTTTGGAGCTGAACTGTGGAGTTTTCTGAAATGTATTTATTTATTTATTTATAAAATATTTTACCAGGATGGATACATTGAGATTTCTCTCATTTCAAGTATGTCCTGGGTCCGCAAAACATTGCATTGTTACATTAGGGTACAATAAAATACAAAAACAATATTAATACACAATACATACAAATTTTAACATAGAACAGGTAGGAAATATATAATCAACCATAACACGTGCATTCTGTTTTGAGGTATGAAGGGGCGTGGCTAAAGAGGCAGGTATATGTGGCAGCATTATGCAAAACATTGTCTATTTTGTGCAAAAACTATAAAGATGCATGCAAAAAAATGCAGCATATCAATGAGGCCAAGACCTATCAAATGCATTTCACTTGTATTGGTGCCTAGGAGACTCTTCAAAATGTTGAGGAATTGGTCATTTTAAGTTACCTGTCCTAATTGTCAATTTATATATTGGATAGATCCTTCTTTAAGTATTGGTGTAGCTTTCCCCGACACATGTGAATCCACACGGCCGTTTCAATGTGTACATGGCATATGTTGAGTTACATGTATACAAAGTGTTTGAAGTATTTTTATTGCTTCCACGGAAGTAGAAAAAGTGTCCACTTTTATCATGGCATTACATATACTACAATTTAAACAGGGGCAACCCAAACAAACATGTATTTCTCATTCTTTTTTTTTACCCCGAATGAATTCCGCTCTCACCAATCGTCCCATTAAAGTTCCATCCTTCCTATAACTCATTACACCATTTCGCTGTGTGCTGAGGATTCTGTTTATTTGAGGAGGTTCAATGGAACAGGAAAATTGCCTACAGCACGAACATCTAAATTGGAAATTAGCTTGGAGTGCTTTATCTTCATCTGAAAATAATTGCTTAGAAAATAAACTATCTGCAAAATAAAATTCACATTTGTTTTAGTTTAAGTAAGGAAAAGAAGAAGATAATGTAACAGCGGAATGTTGAGGGTATTACGATTAATATTAGCCTAGAATCATGCATTATAAAGACCCTTGGGCACCACCGAATGCTTTTCAAAGAGAATTATCAACAAGATAAGTATTCCAGCTATAGCATGCTGCTCAGGCTAACCTTGAGTTGCCACAAGCTCTCAGTCATCAAGGGCAATTCCTTCCAGATATCTGAATACTCCCTTTGGAGTTACTGTATACCTAGCTTTAGGGCAGGAAGTAGACACAGATGTGTACTGGAGCAAAGAAGGATTTGATGCGCTGTGGTTTAAAGATCTCGCAGTGTAAAAGAAAGGTAATTAAACGCAAGCTGGAAAGACACTTACATCTGCAAAACTTGTCCTGGGCTTTCCTTCATCTACTCATATGAACTTCTAAAAAAATTGTTAATTTCTGATAAAGATGAAAATTAAGAAGTAAAATATATATGCTTTAAAAAAAAATAACAGAAGATTATTAAGGTCCATTTTTTTGTTTCTATGCCGTGATGGTTAGATGACCCTTAAAGTGTCATGGAGTCAAGTCAATAAATGACCAGTTTCATCAACAAATTCTGTATTACATTTAGAATCTTACATTCAGTATTATTTCTAGATACCTTTTGGTAGTTGTTTTTTTTTTTTTTTTTTCCAGTAGGTTAGGGACAGTTATATATCATGCTTTCAGCTGTAAGAAGACTATAGCTTACATGAACCATAGGCAGACACTACAGCAAATATGGCCAGAGCAACGAATGCGCGCAAAAGAGTATTTATTATAATTTGTATACCTATTTTTATACCTATAGTAACTAACATGCAGCATTGTGGGGTGTTGCACCTAGCAGTATAGGAATTGGCTTATCTACAAATGTCCACTTCCTGTGCCATATTTGTACCAGTTATAGCACATTTAGGTTAAGTATATTTTTTAACCATTACTTTTCTTGGTGATGTCTCAGTGTTTTATCACTAACCAGAATTAGACCCTTTGATGCAAACATATTGTGTACAACAGATCTACTTTAAGTGCAGCAGCAGTTAATCAGTTATTGTTTGTTTTGTTTTTTCTGTAAGTGACATTTTTTTGTTAGAAAGGTACACATATTATCCTGGCACTCATACTCCCATAACTCTCAGGTGGATGTATGGCCTGTATTATTCAGCTATCTAAAAATAAATAAATATCAAAGCAGCTCTTGTAAAAAAAAATCAAGATCAATTCAAAACACTTGTCATAAGGGGGGGGGGGAGAGGCAAAGAACACTGATGCAGCTTGCAACAAACATAATAATTTATTGTTGACAAAGTGTCTGTTTTAGACGCGAAACACGTCCAGTGTCCTGCAAGATTCTAATTTTTTTTTTCCTCTTCTGACAGGTGTCTGGACTTAATCTTGCATCATTTATTTGGTCCACTTATACACTTATGTGTCCTGCACTTTATAGCCATGTTTACACTACATTATTAAACCTGTACTAAGCTGAAGCTGCCTCGTTAGAATACTTTTTTACTTAATTTATCCTGAGGTAATCTTGGGGATTGCAGAACCATAGGACCAGCACTGGAGATCCTAAATCGTAAGGACAGCTGTAAGTAAATGAATTAACACATTTGCACATTGCTCAGATCCTTATAACTAGGAGTTGCTGGGTATTTTTTTTTTTTTTTTTTGTTTCCTTAAAGTATTATTCAGCCCCAATGTACAAAACAATACTACACTGATAACTTTTACAAGGATTGAGTTGTCGGAAAAAAATATCCATTAACTCCATTAAATTCTCTATTAACTTTGTTTTTAGTTTGACTATTTTGGTCAAAAATGTGAAATTTGTTTGAAATTTACACTTTAGTGAATATATCCGTGTATGTTGTGCAAGAAGCAGTTGTAGCCATGATCGAGAAGTATCTTTGAACGACATGATTTAATGTAAATAATTAAATTTTACCTGCCTGACATGAGAATGCTATAATAATAGTTATTATTTGAATGCACTTTCAGAGTTTATTTACAATAAAGAGAGAGAGAGAGAGAGAGAGAGAGAGAGAGAGATAAGAAAGATAGAAAGATAAAGAGGAAGGAAGGAAGGAAGGGAGGAGCATCCTATAACATAAACACATCACAGTCATATTACAAATTAGTATAAGACAGCCACAACATATTAAGCTCTTAGATCCAGACTGGTTCATGAAATAGAACTAGGCCACTTTACACCAAATGCATCACAGCAGCAAAACATAGTAATGTTGGTTAATTCATCCAATCGTATGGACCCCAAATTACCTTCTTATGACAGATATTAATAAATACAAGACACACTGGCAGGTCAGTTAGGGATACGTCGATTCTGCAAAACGACTTGAGAGGGAGCTCTGTTATCCTTTAGATCTGTTATCTATTAGAACATCATTGGTGTCTTCAAGATTACCACCACGTATCGGTCCATCAAAGCAGATATTATAACTTACTGTAAAGAAATCGGGTGAAATCTCGAAGGTTATTCTATTAGATATAGACATATATATTCTTGGGGGTATGAAGGATAGGATTGAGACTAGTAAGTGGAATAGAAAACTCTCATCTAAAAACTCTCACACTGCATTTATTTTTATTCTTGTATTGATTGTATTGATTTCTTTAGCCGGATTGTAAAATGGAAATAATTTCCAGAGTTAACCACAGAACCTAGAATTTCATTGCATCGGAGATACCCAAGCTATACATTTCTCATTTATAATTCAGTGTGGTCTATAGGGCTCAGGCACCAGATGATGCTGTAAATATGAGCCAGCATGGAAATCTTTGGTCACTCACATAATCAATTTCCCCTGCGATGGCTTTAAGCGTAAGCAAGAATGCTTTCATTTAAAATGGAAACATGGGAACACTAACATAAATTGCAAAACCTAGGGCAAGTGGCTGGACAATTTTCCAACACAGCTATATCAGCAACGTGGGAATTCTGCCCTTAATTTGAGAAAATGTGTTTCAATGCATCACCGTGATGTGTTTAGTAAAATAAAGTCACTGGGCAATATTTACTCTGGACAAAAGAGCCTCTCTCTATGCAACGATATATATATATATTTATTTATTTATTTATTTATTAATTTTTTAAAATGTATTTCTCATATAATAATTCTGTATTGTATTATTTCAATACTCATTGTTAATCTTCAGTATTTTATTGTTTTATGGAGACAGTATTCAGTAGGAAAATAGTGCTATAGCTGGATCATATGTATAAGAAATCAGCCATGAGAATATTAATGTAAATTAGGCTACTATAGTAATAACCTGTTTCATCGTATAAAGACAAGAGTGACAACAAGTTAAGAGTAGATTCGGTACATAGGCAATAAACATTTAGAATGTGTTGAATCCATAAATTAGCAAGTATATAAAACATGTTCAGCAAGCAGTGTATATCTTTAATGTATATAAACAACATAGAATGTGTCCTATTTAGATATACTTAGTTATGTCCATTCATAGAGCTCTGTTCTAGAATGTCACATTAGTCTACATAACCTGCAACTCTAAGATGAACTTCTGAAGCAAGCCATGCCATTGAAAGTCTCAAAACAACAACCGTTTCTCCGGGAGATCTTCTAAGTCAATTAAATAGGAAGTAGGAAGAAGATTGGAAGATAGTAATTATGGTTTATTTAAATAACTTGCCAAGCAAGAGAAAGGCTGGAAATCACATTTAGATGAAAAGCTATAACAGATACACTAGAACAATAACCTAAGAAAGTAAACGCAAGAGAACAAACCACAAGGAACTAGATAAATTAAATAAACTAACTAACACTTGGGCTGCAATGGAACTCTGGAAAGTGAGTTAGACAGGATTTGACAGCTATATAATGAATTCTAGACTAGACAAGATTGAGTAAGATATGTACTGCACTTGCTAGAACAACAGTACTAGGACTCATCAACTGAAATGTACATTAGGGAGGATTGAATCCCTTTATTCATAATTGGGTAAAAAGTAAGGTTTATTATCAAACCTAAATGCACTGATGTTACATAAACAAAGACCACCCAGAATCAGAAAACCAGCAATAAGAACTGACACAATCAAGTTAAAGGGTGGAAATGACTAGCCACCCAAGATATAACTGTAGAACAGGCCAAGTTAGGGAAACCAGAATTTACAAAAGTCCAAGAAATATAAAGGCCAGGTTAAAAAAGACCACTTGTTTGTATCTGAACCAGGAGAGTGCACTGAAGCGAGGGAGATGTGGGTGAAATCTGTTCCCAAACATACGTGTGAGTTCATGTGTATTGATGACACATGAATATGTATTGTGGTATTGTATGATGTAGGAAAATGCCTCGAACTGTTGTAATCTCTCTTTCTCTCTCACACATGCACACAACCATTTTGGAGCAGTTTAACACTGAATCAGGGTCCCTGGCCAGCCCCCACTGGAGGTATGAATAAGGCATAGCAAAACCGATTCATATCAGCAGTGGGCAGCTGTGATAGGCCGGAAGTGGTCAGCAAACACTCTCTTAAATGCTTTTATGGTTTCGAGTCAGGGCTGGCGCATCCATAAGGCGGCTCAGGCAGTCGCCTAAGGACGTCAGAGCAGGGTGGGCGGACTCGGACTTTTCAAATTACCTCATTCTCCCTGCAGCCAGTGGGGTTGGCTGGCCCCTCCTGATGATGTCAGGAGGAGGGGGCATGACTTCCACTGCTCTTTTCCCAGGACCCTGACCCCCTTCCTCAGCCCCTGTTCTCCTTCTTCAGCCCCTGTCCCCCTTCCTCAGTCGCTTTCCCCCTTCCTCAGCCTCTGTCCCCCTTCCTCAGCCCCTGTCCCTATCCTCAAACCATGCCCCCTTCCTCAGCCTCCGCCCCTTGCTCAGCCCCTGTCCCCTTGCTCAGCCCACCCCCCTACTCAGCCCCTAGAAACATAGAAACATAGAATGTGACGGCAGATAGGAACCATTCAGCCCATCTAGTCTGCCCAGTTTTCTAAATACCTACCTCCCTATTCAGCCCCTGCACCCTTGTTCAGCCCCTGTCCCATTGCCCAGCCCCTGTCCCCCTTCCTCAGCCCCTCTCCCCCTTCCGCAGCCCCTGTCCCCCTTCTGCAGCCCCTGTCCTCCTTCCGTAGCCCCTGTCCTCTTTCTGCAGCCCTGTCATCCTTCCTCAGCCCCTGTCCCCCTTCCTCAGCCCCTATCCCCCTGCTCAGTCCCTGTTCTCCTTCTTCAGCCCCTGTCCCCCTTCCTCAGCCTCTGTCCCCCTTCCTCAGCCTCTGTCCCCCTTCCTCAGCCCCTGTCCCTTTCCTCAGCCCCTGCCCCCTTCCTCAGCCTCTGCCCCTTGCTCAGCCCCTGTCCCCTTGCTCAGCCCATCCCCCTACTCACCCCCTACCTCCCTATTCAGCCCCTGCACATTTGCTCAGCACCTGCCCCACTTCCCCAGCTCCTGTCCCCCTGTCATCCTTGCTCAGTCCCTGTCCACCTTCCTCAGCCACTGTCCTCCTTCCTCAGCCCCGGACCCCCTGCCCCCCTTCCTCAGCCACTGTCCTCCCTTTTTCAGCCCCTTTTCTCCTTCCTCATCCCTGTCCCCCTTCCTAAGCCCCTGTCCTCCTCCCTCAGAAACTATCCCCTCCTAAGCCCATGTACCCCATCCTCAGACCATGTCCCCTTTCTCAGACCCTATCCCCCTTCCTCAGACCCTGACCCCTTCCTCAGCCCTTGTCCCCCCTCTCAGCCCTTGTCCCCCATTTCAGCCCCTGTCCCCCTCTCAGCACCTTCTTCCCCCCTCTCAGCTCCTTTCAAATTACCTCACTCTCCCCCCTCTGAGCCCCTGTCCCCCTTCCTCATTCCCTGCCCCCCTTCCTCATTCCCTGTCCCCCTTCATCAGCTCCTGTCCCCCCCTCTCAGCCCCTTTACCCCCCTTCTCATGCCCTGTCCCCATTCCTCAGCCACTGTCCCCCTCCTCAGCCCCTGTCCCCCTCGTCAGCCCCATACCCCCCCACCACAGCCCCCATAAAACCCCACTACAGCTCCTCTCCCCCAATTGCAACCCATATCACCCACACCACTGCCCCTTTCCCAAATTGTAGCCTTTAACCTACTTCAGCCCATATCCCCCTACTACATTTCCTAACCCCCCAATTACAGCCCATACCCTCCACTACAGCCCCTGTCGCCCCACTACAGCCCCTAGCCCCCTACTACATGCCCTTACTTTTCAATTACAGGCACTGAAACCCACTACCAGTGCTATTCCCAAGATAAGGCTCTGGATCCGCCCCTGCTCTTTATGACTATATCTGTATGACTATATGCCTGTGTCTGTATGACAGTGTCTGAATGTCTCTGTGTGTGTCTCTATATCTCTGTTCGTATGACATTGTACCTGTATGTGTAGATTGTATGGCTGTGTGCCTGTATTTGTTTGATTGTGTGCCTGCATATCTCTGTGACTGAGTGTCTGTATGGTTGAGTGTTGCTATATATCTTTGTATATATCACATGGAAAAATACACAAAATGCGCTGAGGGGAGAAAGCCACAAAAAGGGGCTGGGGGGAAGAAAGACACACAAAAAGAATCGACAGGGACACACACAGGGGCTGGGGAAAGAAAGAGATACACAAGGAGGATTATAAGAGACACACAAGAGGGTGTAAGACATAAAATACACTAAAGAGGGTAATCAAAAGGGCGGTTACAAAACACACAGGTAAAGACTGATTTTTTTTTTAGAGGGGGGGGGGGGGGGGGGGGCAGCAAAATGCTTTGTTGCCTGTGTAGCCAAAAATCTTTGCACCGGCTCTGTTTAGAGTTGTGCTCTGGGCTCGGCGCATGGACATTGTTTTTCTTTTTTTCAACTGTGCTCTGAGTGTAAAACTAGGTACTAGCTTTATGGCTTTAATGATCTTATTTCACTTTCACCTTATTGACCCAGAGGCTGTTGTTCAACACTGATTGTAGAGGGGTGCTAATACACACACATGAAAAGTTGACCTGCTCATTATACCTACTTTACACAATGTGCCTTGCCAGTAAATTGTAAATAATCAGCCCCATTACTCCACTCCATGGAATCTATCTGTTTTCAGTCTGGATAGCTGCTGGTGCTACCCCCTTTGGACAGGTGGAGTTATCCTTGTCTGCCTATTCTAAATATTGAAAGCAGCTCCAACCTTCACTACCTTACTCATTCATTAAGCCTCTAAGCCCAGCTAATAACTGAACTCTGTTCTAACGTACAGTTGGGACTGAACCTACTAATTTGCATTGCCTACACTAATATCTGCAAACCTGGCATTGAGCTACATGTTAAACTGCAAATCATGATTGATAAATTATTTGCCAACATCACCGCTCAAAGACAGAGGACAAGCTCAATCATTTCCTTGGGAAAATATTTTCAAGCTCCACACCAGCAATACATACTACTTCTTGTCCTTGACCTGCATACTACTTCTTGTCCTTGAGCGCCTGTGGGTGCACTCAATTCCACATAAGCTAATATCTACTAGCCAGATGCTTGTCCCTGGTGTTCATAAGATAGGTTCCTGAAGCTGCGTCTTCTCCTTATGGACAGAGTGACAATTGGTCTGAAACATCTGCAGGATCCCAGCACGGGATGTGTCTCCCTTAGACACTAGGGGGCAGAAGAGATGACTATGGCCCCTTGGGGAGGCATTTGTGGCTGAAACTCTCCTGAAAGTTTCTCTTTGTCAATACTTTATTTTCAAAGAAGGCAAACTAGAGTCTTGTAGCAATGTGGAGATCTTAGAGTACCCAGCTGTGTAGGTATCTGACAAGATTTCTAACTGCAGACAAAGAATGATATGCCTGAAATGAGGAATAGGCCAATATGAATTAGCTCTTTGTTAGTGGGGTCTGGACCCACCAATTGTTGTTTGGTTTTGTGTGTTGAGGTTACATCATAAGATTTACAGGATGGGCATACAACAATAGTGCTTATAGCTTGTTTTAAATTTAGGTTAAGCCTAACGTAGCAATACACTTCTTGAAGCAGTGTGGCGCTCGCTCAAGGAGGGTAGCAGCACCTCTTACAAATACTTTACACAGGCTTTTTCTCCAGTTCGGTACATGGGCAAGACCACCCTTTTTGTTATATATTGTTTATTATTCATACTTCATGTCACAGCCTTTTTCTTCCCATAATACTGTTTATTAATGTCATTTTAATTGATTGCATAGCTATGTACTATTTGCTCATATCATTCATATAATATGGCCACAGTCTGAAGACACATCCAGCCATTGACCTCTGCTTCTGGTTAACCTACCCATGTTTAGATATTTGGTCAACTTTACTTATTTTGTTTTGTGTGAGGTTTTGTTTTTGTTTCTGCTTTGTGACCTACACACAATATTTCTGTGTAAACAACCATAAAGGTTGGCTCGGCCATAGAGATATACTAATATTTTCTACGCCCCTCTCAGCTAATTCTTTATAGTGGCTTCATTTCCATAGTTTTTTAGAATACGCAGTAGGATATCATTATATTACTTTTGTCCTCACTTCTTTTTCCTTCCTTTATCTTTCCTTATTCCGTATCACTAAAACACCCTTCGTGACTAAACACAACACTGTAAAAAGTTTGCTTACGAATTACTGACTTTAAGTTCTCCTAGAGACAACATTGTACAAGCTGTTATTTCATTCTTTGTTTCCTTTCTTGTTGGGTCTTGGTTGATGGGATTATTTAGTTACAGACAATACAGGCCCCATTGTAGCTGTCACTACATTTTTGTCATCACTCAATTGAGCATATTGTATGCAGTGCTTTCTATAATCTCTTAATAAAAACCTTATTTACAACAAAAATTCATGCTTGATATAAAGAGTACAATACATTTAACTTTGAAGAATTTCTAGCACACGCTACCACAAAGTTTTCCATTTTAATATTTCACTATTTCTCTCTATTTTTTTTATATGATTTATATCTGCAATGGCCTTGGGAGAAGTAGCTGAGATAGTACAACAAGTCAGCGTACTCTTTTTTTTTTTATTATTTTTTTTTAATAAATGTGGTTTTTATTATATTTTATTATTTGTCAGTAGCAGACAGAAGATTTTTGTAAAACATTAAATTGCACAATGTTCACATACAGTACAATAACTCTTCTCATGAATATTTTCTTTCATGCAAAAAAATAGGGAAATTGCTTTAAATTTATTTATTTTTTATTTTGAATGTTTTTATTCATTTTGAAATGTTCATTCGAGCAATAGCAGAATATTAATACTCATTTGTTCCAGAAAATAAAATATGTTGCCAGAAAAGAAATATTGCATTGTGCTCTTCCAACGCTAGTGGATACACCTGTTAGGATGCGTATGATTTCCATATTATATATAATATCCAGCTGTGAATGTGCTGTAGAAGGGATGGCAAACAGTCATAACTGGTATAGAATGAATGCGGTGCACGCACGTTACATTTATGTTTATTCTTAATGGACCATCTGCACATATATACATTTTATGCTTTTTTGTTACCCCACAACACTTCATATCAGGTTGTAAATGGCACTAGTCATACATTAAATGCAGTCAACAAGAATAAACAGCAATGTTTCGTCTACTGTAGCTGGCAAGGAATCTGAATTATTAAATTCACTGCAAAGACACATATATATAGAAGCATCCTGCTCAAACCCTTTTAACATCATTTACAAAATAAAACAAAAATGTAAACCTAAAATTCAAAAAGGCAAAAAAAAAAATTTAAAATTCAGACCATTTCTTCGGATGTCCAACCTTTCAGTCGCAAATCATTGAAGAGTCAAGTAGACTTAGAGATTTGTTTGGTTACGAACTGCAAATTGCTGGGATCATATGAATTCACGATTTCAAGACTTTCCAAACATACAGACTAATCTCGACTCGCATAATGGACAAGCATGTCCATTTTGATTTGTGATTCAGAATTCCACTATTGGTGCCAAAAATATTGAAGTGAGCAATACATGGGGAAAAAAGGTGGAGTAGTACAAATAAAAAAAATCTATATTTATAGTATATTTGATATATTTAATAAATATATGCAAAGGAAGAAGTTTTTGCCGGCCTATACCAACCCTCCTCCCAGCTACCTACTGATGTTCTGACGATGGAGTTTAGGATAGGGTTTTGGTATTGGTGGAGGAGAATCCGTTCGTGAGTAGGGAGCCTGTCACGAAATCAACCTCCCCTTGTTCTCTTCTCTTTGACATTGGTATGTTCGGCCATACTACATATCCACTTTGGTTTAGTACATTTGGCCTATGTTCGGCTGTGCTACATATTAACCATGGTTCAGTAAATTCAACCAACATTCAGCAATGCTACGTATTCATTTTGGTTCAGTACATTTAGCCTATGTTTGGCCATGCTACATAGTCACTTTGGTGCAGTGTATTCAACCTACATTGGACCGTTTTACATTTTCATTTTGGCATACTTTTGCCAACACAGCATGTCAATATTTAGGTAATATTTATATTATGGATATGTATTGCATATATTTTTTCCCATTTTGGTTAATTTAATTTGTTTTTCCCAAATTCTTTTTTTCACTAATGAAATACAGACAAGCCAAACCTCCGTATGGCCGAAATTCAGTGACCCCAGAAAAAAAAAAAAATTTCAGACAGATTGTATCAGAGCAGGAGAGTTGGAATATGTGTAAGTTTTAGTTTCTGATGTACATATCATACTACTTGAAATAGGAAAACCTGAAAAAAAGAAAAATCAGAACAATCTACAGACTATGCCAGATTATGGTAAAGAATTCTGTTGTGTTAAAAAACTAATTTAGAACAGATATACGTTAAGCAGACGGCTAGCTGCAATTGCGCCACAATCAATATTTACAACAGAAACTAGCTTAGCTAGAAGTTTCACTGCTGATTTCTTATTTTTGTTTATGAATTTGAGATTGCAAGCTCATTTGGACAGGACCCTCTTACCTTACCGTTCCCATCGTCTTAGACGGGTGATAGTCGCAGCTCATGCCAAACAACATCAACAACTTTAACATTACCTTTATCACAAAACTATAGCATGTAATGGTCTACATTATGTCCTGTGGGGAAATCATAGCATTCTCCTGCAGCCCTGGTACAGTACTTAAAATAATCTGTGTTCACAACAAGGGTTTCTGTGGACGTCTATGCACAGAAGCACAGAACAATAGAAACGAGAATAAAAAAAGAAATATTGAGAGGAGGGGAGAGGGGAAAAGGATGTAAAAGAAGAAGCATGCTTGAGTTTCTAGGTTGGAATATACTATTTCAAGCACATTTTGTAGACAAAGGTAAAAAAAATGTAACTTGAAATAAATATGTATCTTTCTTAATTGGTATTGATCATTAAATATAAACTATGCCAATACATAGTTAATATTTAATTTCAATTGCAAAAATAATATTAATTGGTGTATTCTTTTTTTATGTTTTCTTATAGGATACCATTATAGGTGTACCTCTAGTACTTAATCGTGTGATTTTAATAATTATTTATTCATATTTTAATGGCGACATAACATTTTTAATACGCACTTTACTCTAGGCAGTTTTTTGGGTATATTACATGTTTACTATAAAAAAAAGTCTCCAGTGATTTATAGCTTCATACCACTTATCTAATAACATATTTGATACTGCCAATTATAGGCCCTGTACATATTATAATACAATCAAAAATTATAATGGATATCAACACGTCAGTGTCCATCAAATATGACAATACATTATATCACCACTGCTATGTCAAGCAGATATCACAATACCATGAAGAGAATACAACTGCATTTGTCAATATTCAGCATATTCTTTATACAATTTCTCCTATAACTGTATTAGCATTAGTCAGTAATCGTGAGTTTTCCAGTATTATTTTAATTGACATATTGCAGGTGGAAATACAGTTACATTTGTGATTAACCCTTTAACCCCTTAAGGACACATGACGTGTGTGACATGTCATGATTCCCTTTTATTCCAGAAGTTTGGTCCTTAAGGGGTTAAAGAACGTGAAAGGCACCGAGCTAAAATATACTCTTTTATCTTCTTTTTTTTATTAGTGTTGGCCCACATTTTAAGTGGTCCTTAAACATACAAATCAGGTTTGCCTCTTCAAATGAATGCGACTCTAAAGACTCTAGCAGAGATTAAATGTTCTTTGCTTGAAAACACAGCTTGCTAAACCTGCCTATTATTGTGCACTGCGATTGCAAGGTAAAATTATATTACTAACATAGTTTTTGTTCCTTAAAATTATTTCTTTATTTCATTTCCCTATCACAACCAGAATTCTTTTCATGTCACTGCGGAATATTATACTGGGGTTGGGGGGTGGATTTCCTGGCAGGTAAAATGTTAAAGAGAAGAATAAGAAAATAATAATAATTTGTTAATCTAATTTAATCTAAAATGATAGAACAACTGGATTTGGATTAACAAAATATAGGACACCTCTGTTTCCTAGTCAAATATGTCACAATCTTTAAAGATCTTAAGATGAGTTATTAATACAGAGTAGCTGACAAGCTTGAGATGTGTAATTTATTTTCATATAAAAAAAAAAAAACATTAAATGAAAAACATTTCATAATAAGATAATTAAATATAAGTTGTTGGGCTTTTTTTTTTCTATTTTGTTTGTGGTTTATGTTTATTTTTCAGACAGGATTCAAGGCCAATCCACCCTAATCAACTTTGCATAAGCTCGGCTCAACTTCCGATGTTGTCTTTCATCAGTGCAAACGTCAGTCACTGGACATTATGTTGCTCCTAGCCCTTTGTCCTCATTTTTGCATGGCGGGATGCATGTTGTTCTTTCATGACAATTTGCTTTCGCCTGCGTTCTCAGCTTGCCTGGCCCTGACAGATCTGCCCCATATATGGCACTCACCATATGGTCAGCCGAAGCTCCACCTATTCCTTTTTTTTAGAATTCCATCTCAGTGAACCACGCTTCTGTGTCTTTAGCACTAAAGGCAGTTTTTGTTCTTATAGCCTTCAACTATCACTTTTGACTTGTGTATCCATGTGTATTCAGTGAATATTAGCTTCTCTTTTTCAACTCACTGATGTGACCTTGCTGATTACATGTAACTGATGTTAAAGTAGTGCTAAACCAAAGTGACTGCGGGATTCGGTGAAAATTAAAATCAAACCTAAAACAAGGTTCGCTACAGAGAGATAGTCAGTTAGCCACGAGGATAGATGGAGAATTGTTAGGAGTTTGTTCAGGTATTTTAACCCTCTCATTTTAATAATATTTTTTTTTACAAAACTAACAATTATTAAAATAGGATGCATGGCTAGCACATAAGCTTACATAAAACAGAATTTTCACAGAAATATCTAAAATTGGGCATCATTTTAATTTTTTATCTATTTTGTTCTTCTTTTCCAGAAATATTGATGTATAAAATGATCTAGACATTATGCAGTACAAAGGTTCTAGATATTGTGTAGTATCCATTATATTTCAGTAAATAAAAACATAAAAAATACCACTTGTAAACATTTGCAAAGAACTTGCTGGTTTGTTTAAGAATGAGACTTTCAAAAAATACCATCAGCATGTCTGTGTGTTGGCACATACAATAAACGTACCTGTCTGGTGACTGCACCTGGCAAATATGTCCTACAGAATTCCCATAGCCCTACCTCTTGCTGATAGAAAGGAGCACTGCATTTTATTGAACATGTTGGACTACCCAACAGATCAATTTGTTCTCCTTCTAGGTGAATATTGGCAGAGGGCCAAAGAAAGGTAAGTGGAGGTTAATGGGATAAGCTTTTTTTACAAGGAATTTTTCAATGCATACAATGATCTTCTATATTCTCAGGTACCCTTGTAGTTATATTTCAAATAGATTTCAAGAGCAGCAGTTTCAAACCTGAACTCACATACGCATATCTACCCAGGCTATATCAAGATACCCATTTGAGGAAAATAGGGAATTCCAAAATACTAAAATATAAGTGACACATTTTCCTTGACTTAGGAAAAAATGTTAGTACACACATTTTTTTAAAATTATCTTTATTGTTACCCACTTTACTTCCAGAATTGAGCATAAATGTTTTTATTTCCATACTTTGCAGATGTACATGGCAATACTCACCCTCATTTACCCTTGTTTATACTCTAGGTATGATGGCAAGATTGCAGAGTCTCACATTTCAGTGCTAGAATCCACATGTCACTTATTTAATGGCTGCAAGTGTCCTGAAAATGTCAACTCACTAAATACCTCCAAACAGTAAAGGACATTTGAATGGGTCATATCATTCCTACAGTCAGGGCTAAGGAGGCCTGAATGGACTATTTAACTGTTAACAATACATTAGCATTCCAGAGATAGATAAAGATTGCTTTATCTATCTATAGAAGTTTTAAATACCTTTATTTAAAAAATATATATATGATTTATATACATGCAGGCATTATTCTGAAATGCATACATTCTATTTACATTTTGTTGCCACTTTAGTAGACTAGTAATGTCATCATGGTTCTTTCAAGTGCCTATAAGCAAGGTATTTGCCCATTTTTATTTATCTATTTTTGTCACAAAACTTTTATATTTATAGAAACATTTGAAATCCTCAGTGAAATATTTCAAGATAAAGGACTGTATACTGTCTAAAACCTTTAATTTCCTGAATATTTTTTTTTTTTTTTAAAGGCTGAGGAAATATATAAAAAATAGAAATTGTGTGAATTTATACAAATTTACGTTAGTCTGAAAAGCAATCTATACAAAACTTTGCTGTTATTATTATATGTCTATATGCTGAAGATGCATCTCTTGGTTCAAATAAAATGTTATGCTAATATTTTGCAGTCAAAAAGTTCTTGGCAGTGAAGGGGTTTATTTAGTTATTTTGTCAGAAACTTTTATTGCATGTGCTACAATAGGAAGAAGCCCCAGAAGGGTATTTATGTTAAACCGGAAAAAAAAAAGATGACTAGGCTTGGATATTTGTTTTGGTCCACACTGCAGTTCGTCCAGATTTGTGCACTTCGGTTTATTGGTTGAATGCTCGTGCTCCGAGTTGGAATGTACCTAAATCAACCAATCCAACCGAAATGCGCAAGACCAGTGGCACCAAAAAAAAAAAATGATTGAAGGTCATAACATTTTCCTGCCATTTAGTTCCCTGAAGTGAGCAATAGAAATAAAACAGAGGAGCATTAAATATATATATATATATATACACACACACACACAAATTGGCCCATTTTCGCTCCCTTTTGGTTCATCTGATTCGTTTCCCAAACTGGGGGAAATTTGAGTGTCTGGAAAAATGTTCTGGTTTTGGGGGAAATGGTTTGGCCAGGCCAAGTTTTTTTGATGTTTGTTTAATTATTATTGTTTGTGAAATGACAATATTATAGTAAGTGTTAGCACTGATGCATAGGAAGATTTTTACAGTTAGAAAATGGTGACTTTATGTTTATTGTTCCAGCTTTTTCCAGATTGTCAAGAATTCAATGTAAGGGAACATTTACCTTTCTAGGCCTCAATTTAATAATCTTTCCAAATGATTCGATACTGTTGGAAAAATCTTTCAAATGATATATCTACAGCAGTCACCATCAAAGTCTATGGTAATTTTTGTAAATAAATCATTTGGAAAAAATTTTTCTAACATCATTGCATAATTTAAATAGCTTATTAAATCGAGGCCTTTAAACATGCTTGAGTCTAAGAAAGTCAGGCAGAGCAGAAATACAGAGACAAAGTAGTCCTTACATGTATTGAGTGGGTTGGAATTCCAGTAGAATTTTAGTGAGTATTTCATAAAGATTCTATCTTTATGAAGTACTTATTTTTCTGGAGGGGGGGACACACAGTGCCGCTTTACTTGTAAAATATGTAAGTTAGGGCCCTGTCTGTAAAATTCCATGTGTATCAAATTTACTAAGCCTTGCCTGTTCTCGATTGAGCATTGTACATATATTTGCTATGGGTTTATTATGTTTTGCATTCTTGAAAGGATCATTGAACAAGTGTACATTTCCAAACACAGTGTAAACATCTAGAAAATATATCATAATGCCAAACAATGAACTACTGGGAAATTCACGTGACTAAGCAATCAATACAGCATTAATTATCAGACAAAATGTAGAAGAATATCTGCTCCTTCAAATAAAAAACAGCGCTGGCGTTTAATTAATATAAGTGACCTACTT
This sequence comes from Pelobates fuscus, assembly GCF_036172605.1. Taxonomy (NCBI): domain Eukaryota; kingdom Metazoa; phylum Chordata; class Amphibia; order Anura; family Pelobatidae; genus Pelobates; species Pelobates fuscus. Next base: position 64,023,920 of record NC_086320.1, on the reverse strand, counting down.
ATAGAATCTCAATTAGCCATCTCTGCTAATAAACTAAAAATAGCTACATATTGCATTCGTGATTGCTATAAAATAGATTTTTCTAACACGTGACAATACACATTACAGTAAGTGAAGCATCTCAAAATGTAATTAGTATAAAAGGTACAGTTGTTGAATTTGCAGCTTATTTGGTAGATCAAACCTGTGTATTCATAACACTTTTGATTTTAAGGAAGGATCCATTAACTATGAATGGACAGACATATCCAATCTTCATTCTTTCGCCTATTCTGATATCAATAAATATTTCCATTCATCATCATGCAGTATTTTTTTTTTTTTTTTTTAATTTTTTTTTTTTTATAAATTCTTTATTTTTTGCTGTGCATGAAATAACATTCGCTTGTCACCAATGCCACAACAGCATTTACACACATTTGGAAAGAATATTCTCGTTCATTGCTGTACAGCATTCAGAGTAGACGCACAATTTTTACTTATCCTTACAAGCTAGGTACACGCTATAACTACAGCTGTCATAATAAACTGCTTAAGTGAGTAGTGACAGTAGCTTAAAGTTAATATACATTTTTATGTCAAATGTCATCGCTTTCTTATCTAAACATTTCTGCTTCATTTAAACGTAGCTTTGTAATACTAAGGCTTAGGTATTGTTGCTTTTATGGCCCTAAACATCTCACCAAGGTGTTCACACAGATAGTATAATACCACCTAAGAATGATATCGCATTATAAAAGTCAAATATAACTTTAAATATAACTTTATTACAAGATGGCCGCAACAGAAGCTACAGCAAAACCTGTTCCAGGTAACTATAGTGCTGGTGTATTGTCCCCTCACACTTTATTTGAAGATGTACGCCAGACAGTTATGCTTTAACTGAGGGTGAGTTGTGAGCATGGATAGTAATGCAGTGGACAGAATACGCTTAACTGTCCATGTATCTTCTCGGGCGTAGTCCGCTGGGTGAACTGGTCAGACGCTTATCGTGAAGTCCAGGGGCAAGCTTGGCATTAATAAGTGAGTTCATTGATGCTGTTCATTATATGTATTTCGCAAACGTGCGTTTGACGATTATCGTGGGGTAAAGCTAGAGCTGGCTTAGGTCCAGGCTGCTGGGGTAAGTTATTGCTGGATGGGTACAAGGTGGGTGGCTTGATGTTCCGGTCCCTGTGGGGCATGCTATGCCACGGTCTGCTCACACCTGTGGGGTTGCTTTTTATATTGTCTTCCATAGGATCTCCTTCTATGCGCACCCTATTGTCCCCTTGCGTGATGCCCTTGGCCTGTATCTTTATTTGTTCGGTGTAGTCCGCCAGCATAGCCCTGGGGCAGACTGTCATGGTTGTTGAACTGGCTGTTCGTGCACATGGCTGTCGTGCGGCGGCCATCTTGAGAAGCGCCATGCGGTGGTCACCTCGCGTCCGGGTGGTTACGTGAGCCTGGTTTGGCGAGCTGTTCAGCACCCTTACGGCCCGGGATGACCCCCCCGGTCCAGAGGGGGGGGGGACGCCGGTCACCGGCCAGAGACCCGGGAGAGCGGCCGTCTCGTCCCGGCTCAAGCTCCTCACGCCTCGGGCCTTCATCGGGTCACGGAACACCTCATGAAGGATATCCCCTCGTACCTCAGGATCTGGAGATCAGGGTGAGTGTTGTTGCGCGTGGTTATGAAGATTTTACCTCCAGTTTGCGCCGTTTTCCCGGTCCCAAGGCGGGAGCTCAGACAAAGCATGTCTGATCCCGTCGGCGGTCCGGCCCCGCCCCAGGATTTTATTTTAACCCCTTAATGACACAACTTCTGGAATAAAAGGGAATCATGACGGAATATTTCCGTCATGTGTCCTTAAGCGGTTAAGGTGATATTCTCAAAATTGTTCCTGCATCTCATTCAGAAATTGGCATAGAGCTTAGCATCTCAAAATTGTCTAAATTATATTTTGCATACAGCTGAGATCAGGTGTTCTTAACAAAATTACTCTATGCACAATTCCCACTACAGCCCACTGTAGTGGTTATGGTGTTTCATAATAACCCTGGTACTGTCATGAGGCTATATGTCAAACAGTTTTCAAGTAGTTTGACACAAATCAAGGGTCCTTCGTATACCTGTGGCAAAGCCCATCATTCAGAATATTTTCATTGGGGAAGTTACACTTCCTTGATGACGTAACTTGATCGGGAGGTCGTGGCAGTGCCAAGGGAGACTCGGTGCTGAACAAAAAGTCAATAATTCATTTATTTTTTATTTTGGTTTTATTTATTTTTTTACACATGGGGATTCTAAGTGACAAGGGGCATCAGGACTGAAGCGTTTGTAATACAAATATGTGTTTCTAACATTACAGTGTTGCTTTAAGCTACCTCATCTATGGACATAACGACAAAAAGATTAAACATTTTTGTTCCAGGATAAAAAAATGTTTGCTGTTTGTTTGTTTGTTTGTTTGTTTGTTTGTGTTTATGTATGTGATGCATTGAGTTAGACCATTTCCACATTTCTGATTTGGGAATTGCTATGTTTAATAACCTTCTAGGGTAGTAGTTCAGTGACATGACGCTAGGAATATTCTCTGGAATTATACAATACACTCAACACATAAAAGACCAAAACAAAGAATGAAAACATGAAACAAGTATACTCCTGGAGCATTTAACCCCTTAAGGACCAAACTTCTGGAATAAAAGGGAATCATGACATGTCACGCATGTCATGTGTCCTTAAGGGGTTAAAGAAATCAGATTAGTTAATTAAAATGTGCACAGAAAATGAGTGGTGAGCTTTAAGATTGCATATCATTTGAAAGAGAACAAGGGGTTGTTGTTTTTTTCACAACACAAATTCCAATTACCCGTTAAGGAATTTTAAAGTCATTTAATGTCTGAAACGTGACTGAGATTGTGAATTTTCTGCTCACGTGCCAATTAGCTCAGATCAGCAGAGGCTAGTGTGACTGGTTATTTTTCAACAGCTTGTTGATAAACTGCCCGTAGCAAACAGCACAGGCCAAGGCTAATTACACAGGAGGTTTAAAGTTTTCTGGTTTTGTTTATGTTTTTCTTTTTTTTTCGTTTTGATTTTTTTTTTGTAATCTTACACATCATTGATCTAAATGTTTAATATTTTGGTGCCCAGTCTTTTCTCTGGAGCTGTGTTGGAATTTACGCTCTAATTTTTTCAGTCTTTGGAATTTCTGTGAAGCTTCACATTCTTGTACTATAATTTCAGAAAACAACTATTAAATATTTTTATACAAATACTCAGGTTTGGTGGAAAAGATTGGTGACTTATGTTTGATGTTATATTTCATTTTGCCTTTAATTCATGTGCTGATAGTGCATAATGTATTCCTATCTGGTTGTAACAAAATGTAACTCTTAAACAGCTCTCTCTCAATACTTTAATGGCTGGATTTACATGTTAGCTACCTGCAAGCACAGAAATCTAAGCGTTCCCCCTACCCTCTCCCCCCACCTCACCCCCCCCCCCCCCCCAAAAGACAAATTAAGTGAGTTTAACTATTTTTTTACATCAAAAAGAGTTTTAAAGAAACTATTGGCATTTGACAACAGCATATGTTTATATGAATGTATGTGTATATTTCTACTGGTAATGTATAATAGCGCTTCAGACTGGGGTTTTATGCCTTCTTTTGGATCAACAGCAAAAACATATGTGAGGAAGGCTGAACTTGATTGACGCAAGTCTCTTTTTAGCTATGCAACTATGTAACTATGTACTATTCCGTTTGACCTGTAAGTATGATGAATGTATGCAGCTTTGTTAATACATACATGCATGCTAATGTTAGAAGTGGTTAGGATAAAATGGGATTTAAGGTTTAAAGGGATAACATCAGCATTCTATTGTGTATATATATATATATATAGCATTAGATTACATAGGGTGTCTAGTATTAAGAGATGGATAGTTGTGGCACAATAGATGTTTAGATTTATCGACTTAGGGTTAGCGTTGGGATAAATGGGAATTATAAGTTGTTATATTAAGGATTAAAGTAAAGTTGTTGTTTTTTCAGGATTTGAGTGCTTTAATTAGGGACTAAGGAGAGTGTTTGTTTAGGTTTTTGGAAGCTTTACATTTGATTAACAAAAAAGAGTGTTTAGGGCATTTGAAGGGTATTTTGCAAAGTACTCACCCTCCTAAGTCTTCTGTAGCCCTGTCAGCCTCCTATGATTGACATTTGAGCTGTTATACAGCATGCATCACTCAGTGTCTTCTGTAGCCCTGTCAGCCTCCTATGATTGACATTTGAGCTGCTTGAGCTGTTATACAGCATGCATCACTCAGTGCTGATCCTGTCCTTCCTGCAAAGCTCTTCCTGTGTGGGAGGTTATTAGTGGGGAGATGGGAAGTGATTCCTTCAACTTCCTGTCCAGCCTCACACACATACAATGGAGGAGCATGGACAGCATTGAGTTTTACACCCTATATAACTGTTTATACAACTCTGCTATCAAGCTTAGGAGGCAGTCTGGACTACGGAAGACACCGTCCAAGGCTTCTGGTACTTATCTCTCCACATCAGCACACTTAAGCTACAATAAGTGCTGAAACCATGCGCCACCTACAGGACTGGCACCTGAAGACGTGTGCCTAAAACCCAACTGCTGCACATGCACATAGCCATGTGCATGTGCAGCTCATGCAAATGCTGTAAAACACCTCTGTTTAGAAAGTTGTGAATAGACCTGTGATTAAACACATACCTGCTGTGTTATGGCTGTCTGATATCGGTTTATTGCGTCATTCTTCTCATCTTATGTGATGTGTGGACATATTCCATAAACCCCTGCTTACTCATACAAGTACAAATATTGTATGCATTTGAAAGGCAATTTTTTTTGTTTGTTTTTTTTTCCCTTAAGGGTCCCTTTAAATATTATCTGTTTGGTAAGAGATGAGCAAACTCTTCTACAGGATTACAGCTACATTTATACACGAATGAAAGTCTTCATTTTGTCTTTAAACCTCTAACTACTGAAACACGGCTGTGCTCCATTGAACTGATATTTGTAATAAAGCATAAATGGTGGACTCTTGAAGACTAGTGAAGATTAATGAGGTATTACAACTAGTCAGCCAGCCCTGGGAGATACCTGCTGAATGCTACATGTAACCAAGAATGGATGACAATGATGTGCTGGTTGATAGGTAGTGAAATAATTCCCATATTGTCCATAAAGCCATTGGAGAGCTAAAATATATGAGTTATAAAGAAAGAAAATAAATGAAAACAATTAATTCCAATTTACATTTATGAATATTTGCAAAAGGAGTGGTAATGATGTTTACACTGCAAGGAAGCAATGGTCTTTGTGTCATCAGTGTGATTATTATTACTTTTATTATTGTTTATATAGCGCCATCAGATTCCGTAGCGCTGGACAATGAATGAAGTATGATGATTATCTGAAACACTTTAGGGCATATCAGTAAGTCAAGACCAGCACCAACTTTTCAGGGTTTGGCCATAAATGTGGTTGGTGCCACAAATAAGGAACATAATATAAATGTTCATGTCTTTTAAATACATGGCTTTATTCATACTCGGTGAATTCTAAATTACTAAAATTATGCATTTATTGCTCCAAGAAATAGCACAGGTCTAGATAGGCAGAGTAAAATAATTAATAAAAACACAGTTTAACAAAAAAAAAAATCAATAGAGTTGGTTTTAAGAGTCTTTGCCTTCCATATTACACATGGGACAGATGTTGCACTAGGTGTACGTAAGGGTGTTGCATGCTAGTAAATTCTAGAGAAATAGGGCATTATAATGAAAGTCTTGCAAGTCTTCTTGGTAAGAGATTATGAGTTCTCTAGGTCATTATAAGATTAGGGGTACTGAGTATATGTCATCTTACTACTAAAGTCAAGCAGAGTTGTAAAGGACCTCATTAATTTTGCTATTTTGGACAGCATGGTTTCTCATCCACGACCCGCGCCAATGAGGAGTTAATAGTCAAATATGCAACACAGCGTTCCCAAAATATATAGTCCTCGATTGAATAAGCTTTCAAAATGATTCAATACTATTAGAAAAACCTGCTAAATGATTTACCTATGCATCACTATTAAAGTCTATGGGAATTTTTGTAGGCAAATCATTTGAAACATTTTTCTAACAGTATTGATTCATTTCAAAAGCTTATCAAATTCAGAAAATAGATCAATTGTTTGGAAATCTGGGTAGTAATACCCAAATCAGATGCAGATTCTATATATTTATTCCAATAAACTGATCAACAATCCAGTAAAACAACCTAAAAGGTTTTATTTACTAATTCATTCTAGACTGATAAATAACATTTAATATTTAGGACAAATGAGTCAAGACGAATTATGATGTTTTTGAAACTTGGTTATTTTTTACCTAACTTTTGCAAGTCAATGGTCAACTCAGAGCTTCAGTTCGCTGCTTGTGTCATAGGTGCTTCAGTTCGCTGCTTGTGTCATATCATCACAAAGACTATCTAAGGTCAGGGAAATAACTTGCCCCACATATTTATCAACACATTATTTATTAAATGACACCATTGCTTTAATGTGACAGAATATACAATACCGGCTTATTTAATGGTTTGGCGCCACAGAAGTTGTAGTAAAATAATTGGCACGATTCATACTGTGGTTTAGTGAGAAAGATCAAAATGTATTTTGTCTGTTCAGATGGGGCTAATGACTCATAACAGCTGTCGAGCTGCTTTGTGAAACAAGGGGGACATCATCATTGTAACAGAGACGCATGTATGTGAAATGTGTTTGCATCTCCAAGGGCTTGGCTGGAAATGTCTTAGAGGCCTTTGATTTACCCAGAAAGTTATATCACAGTACAGCGTGGTGCGTGTATCAGCTGTTCGGAAATCGCAAGTCTGTCTGTTGATATTAAAACACGACAAAAAGATGAAAGACTGTATTTTGTACTACAGCAGCTATGGCTATCCTGGACACTGCAGATGTGGTAAACTCCAATTACCACGATGCACAACAAACCAATAGTTAAAGGAACACTCCAAGGTTAGAAATAAGTGTATATAATTTTAACCTTAGTGTTCCTATGGTGTAGATAAAGCCCCTTCACCTTTTAATATTAAAAAAAACAACAACATAAAATACCATTAGACTCATAAGATATCAATTCGGATCTGTAGCACGTGTTGGTTATCTCTGGTAAATAGTGATGTCGGGGACATAAAATGTTCGGTTTGCGAACGGCGAAAGCGAACTTCCGCAAATGTTCGCGAACCGGGCGAACCGCCATAGACTTCAATGGGCAGGCGAATTTTAAAACCCACAGGGACTCTTTCTGGCCACAATATTGATGGAAAAGATGTTTCAAGGGGACTAACACCTGGACTGTGGCATGCCGGAGGGGGATCCATGGCAAAACTCCCATGGAAAATTACATAGTTGATGCAGAGTCTAGGTTTAATCCATAAAGGGCATAAATCACCTAACATTCCTAAATTGTTTGGAATAACCTGCTTTAAGACATCAGGTATGATGTTGTATCGATCAGGTAGTGTAAGGGTTACGCCCGCTTCACAGTGACAGACCAAACTCCCCGTTTAACGCACCGCAAACAACCGCAAACAGTCCATTTGCACAACCGCAAACTCCCCATTTGCACAAGGTTGGATACCAAGCTAGCCATTTCCCGTTCCTTGTCCTCACTGATGTCATTGAAGGTCTCTTCCTCCACCCAGCCATGTACAACACCAAGGGTCCCCGAACGGTGACAACAAGCCCCCTGGTACGCCTGCTGTGTTTGGTCTTCCACCTCCTCAAAGCCACCTTCCTCCTCTGACTCCTCTTCTTCAGACTCCTCTCTCTGCGTTGCCTCTCTCTGCGTTATTATAAGGTGTGTTAAGTAGTACAATTCCTATCAGTTTAATCCCTGTTACGTCCCTTATCAGGGGACGAGTATATAAGGCATCGATTTTAGGAACCGGGAGATGGAAAAAGATGCTTGGTCGGTCCTCCTACTTCAAATTTGGGGCACTGCGCGTGCAATCTAATGTGCCACCAGATAGGAATAGCACTACTCATCACACCACTCCTATCAGTTTAATCCCTGTTACATCCCCTATCAGGGGACGTGTATATAAGGCTTCGATTTTAGGAAGCGGGAGATGGAAAAACATGCTTGGTCTATCCTCCTACTTCAAATTTGGGGCACTGCACTTGCAATCTAATGTGCAACCAGATAGGAGTGGTGTGTTAAGACGTCCCCCTCCTCAGGCCTTTTTTAGTCGAATGTATCGCCCACTGTCAGTCCCTTCGGGATCCATCCCTCATTCATCTTAATAAAGGTGAGGTAATCTAGACTATTTTGACCTAGGCGACTTCTCTTCTCAGTGACAATACCTCCTGCTGCACTGAAGGTCCTTTCTGACACGACACTTGAAGCGGGGCAGGCCTGAAGTTCTATCTCAAATTGGGATAGCTCAGGCAACAGGTCAAGCCTGCACACCCAGTAGTCAAGGGGTTCATCGCTCCTCAGAGTGTAGATATTTGCAATTAAGGCGAAGTAGTCTGCTACCTGTAGGTCGAGTCGTTCTCTGAGGGTGGACCCCGAAAGGCTGTGGCGATGCGTAGGACTTAAAAAGCTCTGCATCTCCTCCATCAACAACACATCTGTAAAGCGTCCTGTCCTTGCCGGCGTGGTCGTGGGAGGAGGAGGATTACTTTCACCTCTTCCCCTGTTAGATTCCCGTTGTGCTGTGACATCACCCTTATACGCTGTGTAAAGCATACTTTTTAATTGATTTTGGAACTGCTGCATCCTTTCCGACTTGCCGTAATTCAGTAACATTTCAGGCACTTTCTGCTTATACCGGGGGTCTAGTAGCGTGGACACCCAGTACAGGTCGTTCTCCTTCAGCCTTTTTATACGAGGGTCCCTCAACAGGCACGACAGCATGAAAGACCCCATTTGCACAAGGTTGGATGCCGAGCTACTTATGTCCTGTTCCTCGTCCTCAGTGATCTCTCTGAAGGTATGTTCTTCCCCCCAGCCACGTACAACACCACGGGTACCAGATAGGTGACAACAAGCACCCTGGGATGCCTGTTGTGGTTGGTCTTCCTCTTCCTCCTCAAAGCCATATTCCTCCTCTGACTCCTCTTCCTCACAATCCTCTTCCAGCGTTGCCGCAGGTCCAGCAAGTGATGCTGATAAGGCTGTTTCTGGTGACCACAACTCTTCCTCTTCACGCTCAGCTACGGCCTGAACCAGCACTCTTCGCAGGGCACGCTCCAGGAAGAAAACAAATGGTATGATGTCGCTGATGGTGCCTTCGGTGCGACTGACTAGGTTTGCACCTCCTCAAAAGGACGCATGAGCCTACAGGCATTGCGCATGAGCGTCCAGTAACGTGGCAAAAAAATTCCCAGCTCCGCAGAGGCTGCCCTAGCACCCCGGTCATACAAATACTCGTTAACGGCTTTTTCTTGTTGGAGCAGGCGGTCGAACATTAGGAGTGTTAAATTCCAACACTGGCTGTCGCAAATCAAGCGCCTCACTGGCATGTTGTTTCACCGCTGGATATCGGAAAAGTGCGCCATGGCCTTGTAGGAACGCCTGAAATGGCCACACACCTTCCTGGCCTGCTTAAGGACGTCCTGTAAGCCTGGGTACTTATGCACAAAGCGTTGTACGATCAGATTACACACATGTGCCATGCACAGCACATGTGTCCACTTGCCCAAATGCAATGCCGCCAACAAATTTCTTCCGTTGTCACAAACCACTTTGCCAATCTCCAGTTGGTGCGTAGTCAGCAACTGATCCACCTGAGCGTTCACGGCGGACAGGAGTGCTGGTCCGGTGTGACTCTCTGCTTTCAGGAAAGTCAATCCCAAGACGGCGTGACACTGCCGTATCCGGGATGTGGAACAGTACCTGGGGAGCTGGGGGGGGGTGCCGTTGATGTGGAGCAAGACGCAGCAGCAGAAGAGGACTCAGCCGAGGAGGTTATGGAAGAGGATGGAGTGCGAGGAGTAGAGGAGGTGGCAGCAGGCCTGCCTGCAAGTCGTGGCGGTGTCACCAACTCCTCTGCAGAGCCACGCATTCCATGCTTGGCAGCCGTCAGTAGGTTTACCCAATGCGCAGTGTAGGTGATATACCTGCCCTGAGCATGCTTTGCAGACCAGGTATCAGTGGTCAGATGGACCCTTGCCCCAACACTGTGTGCCATTACTTCCTTTTGCACAATCGAGTACAGGTTGGGGATTGCCTTTTGTTCAAAGAAATTTCGTCCGGGTACCTTCCACTGCGGTGTCCCAATAGCTACAAATTTTTTGAACGCCTCAGACTCCACCAGCTGGTATGGTAAAAGCTGGCGGGCTAAGAGTTCAGTCAAGCCAGCTGTCAGACGCCGGGCAAGGGGGTGACTTTGTGACATTGGCTTCTTACACTCAAACATGTCCTTGACAGACAGCTGACTGTGGGCAGATGAGCAGGAACTGCTCAAGGCGAGAGACAGAGGGGCGGATGGTTGAGAGGGGGCAAGGAAGACAGCAGTGGTTAACGTGGCTGAATATGCTGGACCAGGAGGAGGATGGCAGCTTTGAGTTTGTGTGCTGCTTGTACTCATGTGTTGATCCCATAGGCGTTTGTGATGTGCGATCATGTGCCTTCGCAAAGCAGTTGTACCTAGGTGGGTGTTGGACTCAGTTTCTTTTGGCACAGGTTGCAAATGGCATCGCTGTTGTCAGAGGCAGACACACAAAAAAATGCCACACTGCTGAGCTCTGCAATGATGGCATTCTGGTGGTGGCAACAGCATGCGTTGATTGGCGTGCTGTCTGGCTGACCCTGGGTGCCGATGCATGCTGTCTGACTGTGCCACTAGCTCCTTGCGATGACCTCCCCCTGCTTCCAACTCGTCTCCTTCTCCTCCTCTCTTTCTCCTAATCTGAACTTTCCCCCTGTTCTTCTTCTCTTCTAGCGGGCACCCACGTGACATCCACGGACACATCATCATCATCAACCGCTTCACTTGTATCTGACAACTCAGCAAAGGAAGCAGCAGTGGGTACAACATCATCATCATCACACCGTACGTGTGTAATGCTGCCTGACTGAGACATATCCCTGTTATCTACATCCTCTGGCAATAATGGTTGTGCATCACTCATTTCTTCCAACTGATGTGTAAATAACTCCTCTGACATACCAAGTGAAGTGGCTGTGGTGCTAGTGTTGGTGGTGGCGGCAGGCGGGCGAGTGGTAACTTGAGAGGTGCCCGAAGCTAAGCTGGAGGAGGATGGTGCTTCGAGGTTCCGAGCGGAAGCTGTAGAAGATTGGGTGTCCTGTGTTAGCCAGTCAACTATATCCTCAAACTTTTCAAGTTCAGGGTACGTGGCCTCTGAACACTGGGAATTATTCTAGGGCCAAAGGGAATCACACAACCACGACCACGACGGCCCCTGCGGGGTGGCCTGCCTCTGCCTGTCATTTTTTTTTCGATTAGTGGTACTATGCGTGCAAGCTACTGTGACAACAGATATGAGTGGCACTGGTGTGACACTGTGCCCTGGCAGGCCCTGAAACACACACTCGTGAAGGAAACTGACTGCTATTATATTACAGTCAAAAAAGTTTATTTTTTATTAAATGCAAGCTATTGGGACACCAGATATGAGTGAGTGGTGGCACTGGGCAGGCCCTGAAACGCACACTAGTGAAGGAAACTGACTGCTATTATATTACAGTCAAAAAAGTTTAGTTTTTGTTAAATGCAAGCTATTGTGACACCAGATATGAGTGGTGGCACTGGGCAAGTGGGCACAGTATGGCTGCAAGCCTGACACACACGCTGGCAGACAACTAACTGCTATTCAATCTATTACAGTCAAAATTGTATTTATTTTTTAAAAAGTACACTACTGTTACACCAGATATGAGTTGCACTGGTGTGACACTGTGCCCTGGCAGGCCCTAAAACGCACACTCGTGAAGGAAACTGAGTCCAAAAAGTTTTGTTTTTGTTAAATGCAAGCTATTGGGACACCAGCGAGTGAGTGGTGGCACTGAGCAAGTGGGCACAGTATACGCTGTGAGCCTGACACACACGCTGGCAGACAACTAACTGCTATTCAATCTATTACAGTCAAAATTTTATATTTTTTTTTAAAAATGTTCACTACTGTTACACCAGATATGAGTTGCACTGGTGTGAGACTGTGCCCTGGCAGGCCCTGAAACGCACACTAGTAAAGGAAACTGACTGCTATTATATTACAGTCCCAAAAGTTTTTTTTTTTGTTAAATGCAAGCTATTGTGACACCAGATATGAGTGGTGGCACTGGGCAAGTGGGCACAGTATATGCTGCGAGCCTGACACACACGCTGGCAGACAACTAACTGCTATTCAATCTATTACAGTCAAAATTTTATTTTTTTTTAAAAATGTACACTACTGTTACACCAGATATGAGTTGCAATGGTGTGACACTGTGCCCTGGCAGACCCTGAAACGCACACTAGTGAAGGAAACTGACTCTTATTATATTACAGTCCAAAAAGGTTTTTTTTTTGTTAAATGCAAGCTATTGTGACACCAGTGAGTGAGTGGTGGCACTGGGCATGCCCTGAAACGTACACTAGTGAAGGAAACTGACTGCTATTATACTACATTAAAAAAAGTTTTTTTTTTGTTTAAATGCAAGCTATTGTGACACCAGTGAGTGAGTGGTGGCACTGGGCAAGTGGGCACAGTATATGCTGTGAGCCTGACACACAGGCTGGCTGGCAGGCAGGCAACTGCAATTACATTACACAAAAAAAAGAAGAAAAAAAAAGCAGACTGATGTTCTAGCCCTAAAAAGGGCTTTTTGGGGTGCTGTCCTTACAGCAGAGATCAGATGAGTCCTTCAGGACTGTAGTGGACACTGAATACACTAGCCTAGCTATCAATTTCCCTATCAAATCAGCAGCAGCTACACTGTCACTCCTCTATCTAAGAATGCAGCTTCACAATGAATGTAAAATGGATGCTGTCCAGGAGGTGGGAGGGTCTGGGAGGGAGGGTCTGCTGCTGAATGGCTGGAATGTGTCTGCTGACTGTGAGGTACAGGCCAGGGTCAAAGTTTACTCAATGATGACGAATAGGGGGTGGCCCAAACAGCGCATGTGTTCGCCATCCGTGGCGAACGCGAACAAGCGATGTTCGCCGGGAACTATTTGCTGGCGAACAGTTCGGGACATCACTACTGGTAAATGTAAAGATTCTCTAAAATGTTTAAAACTGTCAAAGTAAAGAGACAACATGTATCCACCAAAACCACTACCTTAACATGTACTGGCTTTGATGCCTAGAGTGTCTCTTTAAAATGAATTAAACCTACTTATTATTTCTAAATTCCAACTAGAAAAGCCTCGAAGATTGTAGTCTTACATCTGGAGGCAGGGCCGCCATCAGGGCATGACAACCATAACAGTTGTCATGGGCCCGGCGGCCCTGGGGGGCCCGGCCGCCCGGGCCCCACGTGTGGGGCCCATCGGGTGGCCCACACACTTAGGGCCACCCGATGAGCCCCCTCCTTCAGGGGCCCGGTCAGCGCTATGGCCGTTGTATAGCGCGACCGGGCCCCTTTAAAAAAAAAAAAAAGCAGCCGCAAGTGCTGCTGGGAGGAAGTGCTCACTTCCTCCCAGCTCACTCCGCGCGGGAGGAGCGCGCCCGCCCAGCCGTAAAGAGGGAGAGCCCGGCAATGAAGAGGGAGCAGCGCCGACTCCCATCATCCCCAGCCACCCTCCTGCAAAGAAAAGGTAAGAGACAGAAGGGTGGCTGGAAAATGAGCTGTGTGTGTGTGTGCATGTATGTATGTATGTCTGTGTCTGTCTGTATGTCTGTCTGTGTCTGTATGCATGTATGTGTATGTATGTCTGTCTGTGAGATGGCTTTTATGGTGCCATCTCCTAAACAACTTTGGGGCAGTTTGACAAAAACTTAGACCTTGACCATTACCTGGGGGTGCTGGTGGTAGTGCTGGTAATTATAGAGCTGTTATGGGGTGAGGTGTGTCACCAGCATAAACTGTGCTCCTTGATAAAAGTTGGGTAATGTAAAACATGTCCCATAAGATGTGCAAGCAGCAATGTATGTATCTGTATGTATGCATGTATGTGTGTGTGTGTGTCTGTATGTATGTCTGTGTGTCTGTATGTATGTCTGTGTGTCTGTATGCATGTATGTGTATGTGTGTCTGTCTGTATGTATGTCTGTATGCATGTTTGTGTATGTCTGTCTGTATGCATGTCTGTGTCTGTATGCATGTATGTGTATGTCTGTGTGTCTGTATGCATGTCTGTGTGTCTGTATGCATGTACGTGTATGTCTGTATGTATGTATGTGTGTCTGTATGCATGTCTGTGTATGTATGTCTGTCTGAATGTATGTCTGTATGCATGTATGTCTGTCTGTATGTGTATGTCTGTATGCATGTATGTCTATGTATGTAGGTCTGTCTGGATGCATGCATGTCTGTCTGTCTGTATGCGTGTGTGTCTGTGTGTCTGGATGCATGTATGTGTATGTATGTCTGTCTGCATGTCTGTATGCATGTATGTCTATGTATGTATGTCTGTCTGGATGCATGCCTGTCTGTCTGTATGTCTCTGTCTGTCTGTATGCGTGTATGTCTGTATGCATGTATGTATGTCTGTCTGTCTGTATGTCTATGTGTGTATGTATGTATGTCTGTGTGTATGTCTATGTATGTATGTCTGTCTGTATGTATGTATATGTCTGTATGCATGTATGTATGTCTATGTATGTGTATATGTATGTCATTATATATGTATATATGTATGTCTGTATGTCAGTATGAATGTATGTCTGCATATTATTATGAACGTAGGTCTGTGTGTATGTATGTATGTATGTATGTATGTCTGGATGCATGTCTGTGTGTATGTCTATGTCTGTCTGACTGCATGCACGTATGTCTACGTATGTATGTCTGTCTATGCATGTTTGTGTATGTCTGTATGCATACATGTATGTCTGTATGCATGTATGTCTGTATGTATGTCTATGTATGTGTATATGTATTTCTGTATGTCATTATATATGTATATATGTATGTCTGTATGTCAGTATGAATGTATGTCTGCATATTATTATGAACGTAGGTCTGTGTGTATGTGTGTATGGATGTCTGTATGCATGTATGTCAGTCTGTATGCCATTATGAATGTATGTGTGTATGGATGTCAGTGTCTGTATGTATGAATGTGTGTGTGTGTGTGTGTGTGTGTGTGTATGTATGTATGTATGTCGGTGTCTGTATGTATGTGTGTCTGTCTGTCACTATGTATGCCTGTGTGTATGTCTCAGTATGTGTGTGTCAGTATGTATGCCTGTATGCGTGTATGTCTGTTTCAGTATGTGTGTCTTAGTATGTATCAGTGTGTGCGTTTGTGTCTGTGTGTGGACCCAGTGAGCGGTATTTGGAGGCGGGCCTCAGGGGGCCCAGACCCTGAGCTGAGTTAGGGGCCCCAAAATTTCTTGTGGCGGCCCTGTCTGGAGGTGTACCTTTTGGCCTCTATTGGATACCTGAATGCATCTACAGAAATTTAAATAAACATAATAATTATATTAATTCTACATTTTGTTTTTTTACTAGTCTTCTGTTACATTACGGGTTTACATCAAGGTTAATTCTAGCCATACTATTGATTTGTGAAAGATAAAAAGCTAAGATGGCTGTGCTGATATCAAACCTGAGACTTGGAGATGTGTTGAAAAGTAACAATGAGTAAAATGAGAACAAAATGTGCATGGAATGTTGCATGGTATTCAGTGTGACCAGATGCATTCCTTGCATTGAAAGATTACCTGGGTAAGTTGATATCTTTGCCAAACTTTGCTGTCTCTGATTAATCTCTTTTTAAAAACTGTTGCTTAATTTTTTTTAACTTTAACGGTTAAAATAAAGCCGCGGAGTTCACTTGCAGTATTAAAGTCTTCCAGCTGCAAACGTAAAGCAGATTTGTCAAAGGAAAAATGCCAGCTGTTTTAACTGAAATTGTTTCCTTTGATAAATACGGTGCTGTTAAAATTCTGCCAAGAGATGTTATTAAATTAGCCTCTAGTTATCGAGATTGAGCAAGTTTTTCCTTTATCCCTGATCCAATTTATCCTCACTAAACCTCACTGAATGATAGCTGGTAATGTTAGTGCTTTAGATCTAACAACTCTGCATCCTTGCAAATGTATGTAAAATAGCACTGAGGATGTGAAATGGTGCAATATGTTAATATGAAGTTAAAACCACATTTGCTTATTTGTTTTGGCAACTGGATGTTGCCAGATCTGAGGATTATTTACTTCTGAGATCGATGAGGACATCTCCTAGGTAGTGTTTAAACCTGCTTATCAATGTGACAGAGTCATAGAGAACGGAGGCAAACACTGACATGCAGGCAAAAATATGTGTTACGTTTGTTTCAAGCCTTTTTTTATTGTTACCATATCCTCAAAAAAGGATTGTAATGCCCTCCAGAACGAGGCTGAGTGGCTCTCGAATCTGTTAACCAGTCTCCATTTTGTTCCTTTTGTTTGGAATTCTATAAAATTACAGTATTATGCCATGACACATTTTCTATATTTTTTTAGATTGATTTGATGTATTTATCATTGCATGCTTATTAGGTACACCTATAGGTACATGAGTAAGTCAGTGACAGGTAAGAAACTCATTAGATGGGTCATTTATGCCAGCACGGTGCTCTTAACTGTTACTGCATCATGAAAATGATCAAATAAATGAATTAGTTTACTTGTCAAGTTGCATAGATTTTAAAGGACCACTATAGGCACCCAGATGACCTCAGCTCAATGAAGTGGTCTGGGTGCCAGGTTCCCATAGTTTAACCCTGCAGCTGAAACTGCTATGCTTACACTGCAGGGTTAATCCAGCCTCTAGTGACTGGCTATGATAGCAACTAGAGACTCCTCACGGAGTCCATCGTCAAAAAAGATCCCCATAGGAAAACATTGAGTAATGCTTTCTTATGGGCGGGTTTGAATGCGTGTGCACCTCTGTGTCTGTGTGTATGGACTCAGCAGTCTGTGTGTGTGTGTATGAACTCACCAGTCTGTGTGTGTGTGTGTGTGTGCGTGTTTATAGACTTAGCAGTCTCTGTGTGTGTGTGTGTGTGTGTGTGTATGGACTCAGCAGTCTGTGTGTGTGTGCATGACTCAGGAGTTTGTGTGTGTGTGCATGACTCAGCAGTTTGTGTGTGTGCATGGACTCAGCAGTTTGTGTGTGTGTATGGACTCAGCAGCCTGTATGTGTGTGTGTGTGTGTGTGTGTGGACTCAGCAGTCGGTG